>NC_047586.1:0-300000 GCF_011004845.1 Esox lucius | reverse complement strand
AGGCTTGTTGTTGTCTCTCCGTTGTGCCCATTGTGCAATTGGTCTGAACTCTGCTGGCAATACTCAGCCCTCATTTTAGGGTGGTTGTGGTTGGTGGGTGTCCCTTTGGTTGATGCTTGGCAATGTGGGTGGAATGATTTCATTCCTGTTGGGCCCTGTCTGGGCCCCTCCCGGATAGGGCCACAGTGTCACTGGACCCCCCTGTCTCAGCCCCAAGGTCTTACTCTGCTATATTACTGTTTTGGGGGAGTAGAGTCAGTTCTCCTTCTCCATTGTAAATCCTTGTAAACCTAAGGAATGCACTCTTTAAATTTTCCTTGTCTTCTTCCTTGTCTTCTAACAGTTTCGTCCACCATAAATTTCACTACTTCTTCGAGGTTTGCATTTTCTTATTGATGCCTAGTAGTAGTTGAATACATCACTAGCAATATTATACACTCACCTTAAGGATTATTAGGAACACCTGATCAATTTCTCATTAATGCAATTATCTAATCAACCAATCACATGGCAGATGCTTCAATGCATTTAGGGGTGTGGTCCTGGTCAAGACAATCTCCTGAACTCCAAACTGAATGTCAGAATGGGAAAGAAAGGTGATTTAAGCAATTTTGAGTGTGGCATGGTTGTTGGTGCCAGATGGGCCGGTCTGAGTATTTCACAATCTGCTTAGTTACTGGGATTTTTACACACAACCATTTCTAGGGTTTACAAAGAATGGTGTGAGAAGGGAAAAACATCCAGTATGCGGCAGTCCTGTGGGCGAAAATGCCTTGTTGATGCTAGAGGTCAGAGGAGAATGGGCCGACTGATTCAAGCTGATAGAAGAGCAACTTGGACTGAAATAACCACTTGTTACAACCGAGGTATGCAGCAAAGCATTTGTGAAGCCACAACACGCACAACCTTGAGGCGGATGGGCTACAACACCAGAAGACCCCACCGAGTACCACTCATCTCCACTACAAATAGGAAAAAAAGAGGCTACAATTTGCATGAGCTCACCAAAATTGGACAGTTGAAGACTGGAAGAATGTTGCCTGGTCTGATGAGCCTCGATTTCTGTTGAGACATTCAGATGGTAGAGTCAGAATTTGGCGTAAACAGAATGAGAACATGGATCCATCATGCCTTGTTACCACTGTGCAGGCTGGTGGTGGGGGATGTTTTCTTGGCACACTTTAGGCCCCTTAGTGCCAATTGGACATGGTTTAAATGCCACGGCCTACCTGAGCATTGTTTCTGACCATGTCCATCCCTTTATAACCACCATGTACCCATCCTCTGATGGTTACTTCCAGCAGGATAATGCACCATGTCACAAAGCTCAAATCATTTCAAATTGGTTTCTTGAACATGACAATGAGTTCACTGTACTGAAATGGCCCCCACAGTCACCAGATCTCAACCCAATAGAGCATCTTTGGGATGTGCTGGAACAGGAGCTTCGTGCCCTGGATGTGCATCCCACACATCTCCATCAACTGCAAGATGCTATCCTATCAATATGGGCCAACATTTCTAAAGAATGCTTTCAGCACCTTGTTGAATCAATGCCACGCAGAATTAAGGCAGTTCTGAAGGCGAAAGGGGGTCAAACACAGTATTAGTATGGTGTTCCTAATAATCCTTTAGGTGAGTGTATGCTTCTGATAAGTAAGCAAGCTCTATCGAAATGCAATAGGCTATATTTCAAAATGTATTCATGGCATAATTCCATTCCAAGCCCCATTCCAAACGGCCGGAACGTGGCCCTTACAATGGACTTTATAAAGAGCGACCTACATGGTGGTTTGACAAACAGGCGTAGCTCCATCATAGCAAAGTCCATCTTAAGGCTACGTGTATCGTTAAACTATGGTTATGTATGTTAACTTTTTGTTGTTGAAATACCTGTCAATAATTACTATGATTATAATATTCTGTTGAAGCTAGAATACACACAGCTCATTACTGTAAAAAGAGACATTTACCTCCGCAGGGATACCTCAAAATACACACAGCTCATTACTGTAAAAAGACACATTTACCTCCGCAGGGATACCTCAAAATACACACAGCTCATTACTGTAAAAAGACACATTTACATCCGCAGGGATACCTCAAAATACACATAGCTCATTACTGTAAAAAGACCCATTTACCTCTGCAGGGATACCTCAAAAGAAACACAGCTCATTACTGTAAAAAGAACCATTTACCTCCGCAGGGATACCTCAAAATAGAGTCCACTCAGTAACACCTGACATTGCTGTAAATGTCTCAGCTTATTCACTTTATTGAGGGTTTTTTCGAAAGAAAGTACTAAAGTTAATTCGATTTATCCTTCCCCTTGTCTTGTGAATATAAGCAAGTGTCTGACCTAGCATCCCAACAAAACCTGAACTTTCAGAATTGGGTTTTCCAGGTGTCTCAGATTTCAAAGCTGGCTGTGTGATTAGTCTGAAAGCTGGGAGAGGATCCTTCTGTGGATGACCCTTTGAGGTACCAGGTTAACCTGCTCCATGATTCCTGCTCCATCAATACACAAGGTCAAATCTACTCCCTTATGCATGAATAGACATTTTATCCTACAGCTTGCTTCAGTAGCTGCTCCTTTTTGGTGATCACATTTACATTAAACATGGCCTGATCGCCATGCCCCATGATGCAATTTTGCTAAAGAAAGAAATGGGCCCAAAACCTGTTTAATGGATCTCTGTGCCAAGTACATTACTTACAACCTGGAAAGGGCTTCATCTGTTCCATCCATCATTTAAATATATGACGCTTAGCATCCTGGTCCTGCTTTGGTAGCACACCTCAGGCCCTCACATAGATGTTCCTTTCAGATGTTTTATTTCCATGTACTTCATCTTCCTTGTGTTACTGCTTGTAAATATCCTCTGTACATGCTTGCCCTTTCCCTTTTAAATTAGTAAAACCAAATGCATCAACTAGTTGGAAAGGTGTGTTTTGAAGCATTAAGAGGGATTTGCCTTTGTTTTTGTAAGAGGGTCATTTGTGATTTTTGTGGTGGGGTAAGACTCAATGGTCTGGACAAACCAGTTGGTTGTCGAGGAGGGTCTGGTCTATCTGATTGGTCAGGAATCAGGAGGGGCTGGTCTATCTGATTGGTCAGGAATTAGGAGGGTCTGATCTATCTGATTGGTCAAAAGTCCCCTAGTCCCTTGGGGAAAGTAGGGGCAATTTGCCCTTTTGGGTAAAACCTATGTATTGTTGACATAGGATAGCTGATGCTGCATCTTACCACATCTCTTTGACTGTATAAGTACTGATGATTGTTCTCTGTTACTTTAGAGATGTTTCACAGTTTGCTCTGTAAGCTTTATTGTCTCTCTCTATTTGCAAATAAACTGCTAATTGTGCCAAGATAATTTTGTCTCTTCCTCAACAGTTCTAATTGATGGAATTGTCATCCTAAGGAGCTGATTCATCTGATTGGTCAGGAGTCAGGAGGGGGTGATTCAACTGATTGGTCAGGAGTCAGGAGGGGATGCTCTATTTGATTGGTCAGGAGTCAGGAGGGGCTGATCTATCGGTCTGGTCACATTGTGTTTGTACACAGGGAACACCAGGCAGGCAGTACACTCAGTTAAATGACTTTATTATTAGGCTTCTGCCAAGCAGAGCTCGGAAAATACACAGAATCCCCAGCGCCAAGTCCCTCTTGCTTGGAAAATCCTCCCCAGAAGCATCCAAGCAGAGGCCTGGCTTCAATCACCCCCCTAGGCATTACTTTCTCTTCCATCTTGGGATAAATATATTACATATGACCAAACTAAACCAATGTGATCTGACATTCTCTACCCGTACCCCAGAACCATTTGAAAGGTACTTTTGTCAACAGTATGTAATTGGTTTGAAAAGTAATATGGAAATGATGGATAATGGTTAACAGCAACTGTGGCAAACTGTATAGAGTTTGGCAACATTATTGTACCTTGAACAACAGTAAATAGTAATTCAAATAAAGCATATTTGGTTTATAATTTGATTTCTCCCACTCAATTCCCTATCGAGCCATGGTGCCTAAAACCAAAGCAAGACGCTGAGCTTTACCTAAATGTAAACTGACATCTGAACCCAGTGAACTAGAAGAAAGTGATACACTGGAACCAACCCAAACAGGGTAGGAATCCAGTCCGTTTCTGTCACTGTGCATCTTTCACTATTCCATTTGTTCACAGGCTCACTAGGAAATTCAATAGTAGAAGCACTTAGTCATTTTTAGGGTCAGAGTACTCGGGAACTAGAAACCAGCTGTGAGGGTGCAGCTCTGAGGTGAACAGAGCTCCTGGTATGATTTATGATGAACAGAGCTCCTGGTATACTTTATGATGAACAGAGCTCCTTGCACTTTATGCTTTATGATGAACAGAGCTCCAGGCACTTTGTGCTTTAGGATGAAGAGAGCTCCAGGCATTTTATGCTTCATGATGAACAGAGCTCCTGGCACTTTGTGCTTTATGATGATCAGAGCAGTACATGTCCCTTGTTTTGGTCCTGCTCTAGAATGCACTATTAATTATGCATTTTATTTGCATAAGTAATACGTAAATACGGAATGTAAAAGTGCATGTTTAATCAGTGAGTAAAGAAATAAAGAGAGACAACATTTGTGTGTGCTTTTACATTTGTTTTGAACTGGCAACTGAGCTTTTGTAACTGGACTGTGTGAGAAGAACAGTGCTTTTGTAACAGGGAAATATCTTATGAATTTTTATTTAGGAACACATTTTTTTTTCTAGATGGGTTCATTCCAAAAATCTCACCCGTAACAATATCTATATTCAGTCATCAAACAACTTTCGACCAATCAAGGAAATGAACAGTGTTTCACTTTCTTATAAACTCAAACTGGACTCAAGACCAAAAGCGAGCACATCAGGTTGTACAGTGCAGAAACAAAGCTTCATATGTCATCTAACATTCGTTTTCTTTTATCTGAAACGGGTACTGAAGCTTGGTTACGACCTGTCTCGCTAGAAAATCTCAAGATGCGTACCAACCCCTGCTGCCACGCCCACCCCTGCTGCCACGCCCAGCCCCTGCTGCCACGCCCAGCCCCTGCTGCCACGTCCAGCCCCTGCTCCGTGGCCTGCCGGTGCGCCTAGCAATGGGGTCCTCTACGGGGCCCTCCAAGGGGGCCCAAGCCAGAGGGGGTCCCCGAGGAGCTACTGCTGCCACTAGCAACTGCCACTGGCTCCTGGTCCTCCTGATCCTCTGCCTGCTCCTGGTCCTCCTGATCCTCCGCCGGCTCCTGGTCCTCCTGATCTTCCGCCGGCTCCTGGTCCTCCTGATCTTCAGCCGGCTCCTGGTCCTCCTGGTCCTCCGCCAGCTCTATCTCCTGGTCCTCCTGGTCCCCCGCCGGTTCAGTCTCCTGGTCCTCCGCCGGTTCCGTCTCCTGGTCCTCCGCCAACTCCATCTCCTGGTCCTCCTGGTCCTCCGCTGGCTCCATCTCCTGGTCCTCCTCGTCCTCAGCAGGCTCCGTCTCTTGTTCCTCCGCTGGCTATGTCTCCTGGTCCTCCGCCAGTTCCGTCTCCTGGTCCTTTGCCTCAGTTTAAGCGACCCCTGACACATCGTGACAACATGGCTTGCTGATCAAAACTGATGAGTTGATTCTCAGTGAAATTGTCACTTCAATACTTCCTCTTGTGAGCAGTCACATGCAAAATTATCCATTCAATGATCAAAATCTCTGGAAATATTTGGACACCCAATTTTCATAATTTTGGCTCGGTAGCCACAATAATGGATTTAAAATGAAACAAATGAGATGCAATTGAAGTGCAGACTTTCAGTTTTAATTCAAGGGGGTGAACAAAAATATTGTATGAAACGTTTAGGAATTGCAACCATTTTCATACACACTCCCCTTATTTCACAGGCTCAAATGTAATTGGACAAAATAACACCATCATAAATACATTTTTAATACTTTGTTGAGAATCCTTTGCAGGTAATGACTGCTTGAAGTCCAGAACGCATGGACATCACCAAACGCTGGGTTTCCTTTTTTTGTTATGCTTTGCCAGGCCTTTATTGCAGCTGTCTTCAGTTTGTTTGTGGGTCTTTGTGCCTTAAATTTTGTCTTCACCAAGTGAAATGCATGCTTGATCGGCTTGATATCAGGTGATTGCCTCGGCCATTGCAGAATATTACACTTCTTTGCCTTAAAAAACTCCTGGGTTGCTTTCATGTTTCACTTGTATTGAGCTCCTTTGACTGCATGTTGGTCACAGCAACATCTTCCAAATGCAAACGCCACACCTGGAATCAACTCCAGACCTTTTACCTGCTTAATTGATGAAGAAATAATGAAGGAATAGCCCACACCTCTCCATGAAACAGCTGGAGTCAATTGTCTTATTACTTTTGGTCCCTTGAAAAAAAGCAGCCTAGATATTAAAGAGCAGTAATTCCTAAACCCTTCTTCGATTTCGGATGTGAATACCCTCATATTAAAGCAGAGAGACTCCACTTTAAGCCCATATACGTTATTTAACCAAACCAGCCAAAACAACAAAACTTGTGTAAGTGTCCAATTACTTCCGGACCTAACTGTAAACTCCATTAATATCTACGACATGAAAAGTTTGCGATGTCTGCTAAATTGGCAAATTACCTGCCAGATGAAATAGTAATGAAATAGGCATCACATTTTTTCCCTTGTGCATTGCAAGGGAAATGACATGGATGTAATTTTGTGGTGAATTTTTAGCTCACTATCTATGAGAAATATGTAAAAATTGACATCCAAATGTGAGTTTTCTGTTTACATGTAACACATTGCTAAATATACTTTGTACATACAAATGTGCATATCCTTTTTTGGTGTAATACAGTATTGTACAGTATTGACATTTCCCAGTAAACTTTTACTTACTGTTGAAACTTGTTTCTAAAATGCTCAGTGTGATACTCAATAGCATTCAAGTAGACAAATCTGTCATACTTGTGTAGTACAGTTACCAGTCATTAAAAAAGTAAAACAAAACTGTCATTTCTATATACCAAACATTTCCAGGGTTGACTGCCATGGTCAAAAAACATCTAAAAATGTTGACCAGTATGATTCATACAATGACAAAAAAAAAATCAGTTTGATGCCATTGGCAAATTTTCTGACACAATAAGTAGGTTTTGAAGCATGAATTAAATGTTTTGCGTGAGTTACTGTACTACATTTTGCAGACATGCCATAGAGTTGTGATGTCCCCTCAAACAGTTGTGACGATTGCACAGTTTAGAGAATGTTAAGACTGTTACAAAAAATTAGCCAAAGCGATTGAGCAGTATAATCATCTTTAAGGGCATATTTAAAATACATTGGGATATGATGGGATAACGATCTACACCTGCCTCCAATTAGGGAGACCAAAATGGATAGAGATGCCTAGAGGCACCACCTTCTGTCTGTCCTGACTATGGCCCCAGCCCAGCGCAGAGATGGCTGGGGCATAGCCAGGAAATGACAGTAGGTTACTTTTAAATGTAATCCGTTACAGTTATAAGTTACCTGTCCACATTTGTAATCAGTAACTTAACTTTTTGATTACTCAAACTCAGTAATCCGATTACTTTGAATTACTTTTAGATTACTTTCATATTAAAAGGCATTAGAAAACAACCAATTTAACAACTTTTGGGGGATCAATCAATGTTAGAGTTGACATATTTTGCGTTTTATCTTATGGGTGATGTACAGTGCCTTTGGAAAGGATATCTAAACCATTGCTTTCTACTTCAATATGATTGGGCTACATCGCTACATTACACGCTAAAGGTCTGTCAAGATATTTTATCTGAACATAACCCAACATATTATCAGCCTATTCTGTTAATTGTGTTTCATTCATGATTTTAATTGCCTCAAAACATTGTTGAAAAATAAATTGCAATTTCTCTAAAAGGGTATTGACATTATTGTATATAAAATAAAGATATCCATAGCATTTCGCGCGTTCACTAAATCTGCAGTAGTCTGATGTTTTGCTCCACAACCACCAACATTGTCAAAACGTTGCAGAAACCCCTGGCAAGCAAATGCCTGTTCGCAATCTTGAACACAAATACATTTTACCTGCCCAAACGTTTCCTGCGTTTATTATGGCCACCAGCGATGGACTTTCAAAACTCAAATGAAAGAAATAAACTGTGATTATACACCTGCACTCTTAGCTTAAAGTCAATGACGTCAGCAGCCAATGATAACCAATGAATGCAATTTTCTGAGATGCAAAGCAAACAGAATCACATATCCTACCTGTATGGACGGAGTTGATGTGACCACTAAATGCAAATCATCATCCTTTGGCAGAGTGCTTTCCAGCACCTTTTCTCTTCATGTATCGTGATAAATTCCATATAATGTTTTATCTTGAAGGCAACGCCATGTTACAGCTATATAACAAATAGTTGCCTAATCTTCTAAACAATTCCTGTCTGAGTTGTTCGTTGCAACTCTTCCTGGCTGTGTTCGGTGCTATAACCTTGAAACTGGTGACATCAAAATAGGCACATATTTTGGGAAACCATTTGATGGTATCATCACCCAAATGGTACTATCCTCTTGGGGACAGGAGTATTACAGTTTAATTTGCATCAGTGCCAATGTTAATATAATCTCTAAGTAGGAGTGCTGGTCTAGGATCAGTTCTATATTAGGAAATATGGTTTTATGTATAGGTGGGACCTGAACCTGGATCAGCATTCCTACCCGAACAATTTATGAATAGAGGCCCAGATTACTGAGTCATGTCCTGACATGCATGAAATAATTTTTGTCCAGGATTGTCCAACCAGACCATTTCAACAACAAAAGGTAACCAAAAAAAACATGGGTCAAACAGTCCAGATGAAAATCTGTGATTGGTTACACCAGCAGAGTGAGAAGAAATGCTGAAGAGCTGGAAGGGATATCTTGAAGGTGAAAGGAACAACTGTGATTGCAATTGTTGGGAGCGACAGGGAACTGATGTCATTTAAATCAAAATGGCTGCCAGCTCTGCGAGTTATGTGCTATCGTGGCTCTAATGGTTTCACTAAGCTGCATATGTGTGAGTGTTTGTGTTTGAGTGTGTGTATGCATATAACATGGCTTTGGCTCAGATGGGACAGCTACTGAACCCACTCCTCTAAGCCTTGGATTTATAGTGGGGAGTTCCTGAGCGGGACATATTCCCGCCCCACCCTATGGTAGCTAGTTATAGCACGCACAGTGTTTTTTGACCTATTCTACAATACAGTACAGAAGGCAGCATACTGTATGTTATGGAGTGTGTGTGTCTCTGTGTATAGTTGTGTTTTTGTGTATGTATTTGTGTGTTTGTGTTTGCATGTGGTGCATAAATGTTTGTTGTTCTGTTGTGTGTTTGTGGTTGTTAGACTTTAATAATACTACATATTATTAATTATTCCATTACCAAATGACAAGTGATCTCCCTCTGTTTCTTCAAAAGATCAGTAGTGATTTATAATATTTATAGAAAAGGGGTTATATGAAGGAGTGAGTAATAATATTTATAGTGAAGGAGAATATGAAGGAGTGAGTAATAATAGTTATAGTTAAGGAGCATATGAAGGAGTGAGTAATAATAGTTATAGTGAAGGAGAATATGAAGGAGTAATAATATTTATAGTGAAGGAGAAGATGAAGGAGTGAGTAATAATAGTTATAGTGAAGGAGAAGATGAATGAGTGAGTAGTAATATTTATAGTGAAGGAGAAGATGAAGGAGTGAGTAATATTATTTATAGTGAAGGAGCATATGAAGAAGTAATAATATTTATAGTGAAGGAGAAGATGAACGAGTGAGTAATACTAGTTATAGTGAAGGAGCATATGAAGGAGTAATAATATTTATAGTGAAGGAGAAGATGAAGGAGTGAGTAATACTAGTTATAGTGAAGGAGCATATGAAGGAGTGAGTCTATATGGGAGAGAGCCTGTGTGTGTGTAGGGGGGGTCTGTGTGTGTGTGGGTGTGTCTGTGTGGGAGAGAGCGTGTGTCTGGTTGTGTGTGTCTGTGTGTGTGTGTGAGAGAGCGCGTGTATGTGTGTGTTGGGGAGAAGGTCTGTGTGTGGGCGTGTATGTGTGTTTGAGTTGGAGAGTCAATGTGTTCTCTCTCATTTCTTTCTCATTTCTCTCTTAACTTCTGGAACTGTAGGACTGGCACCTGCTTTATACGGGAGAGAAATGGTTACCCTCACAGGTGCCATAGGTTGTGTCTGGACCAACTGTCCTGACTGGTGGGTCTTCTGTCTGAGTGTGCCCTCTCTGACCAACTGTCCTGACCAGTATGTCTTTTCAACTCTGTCTTTTCAAGCCTCTATTTAGGCTTCAACACAAATTACTCAGGCCCGATCCTTTTGGCATATATGTTCTTTGCGCTGCTACAGCCTTCAACAATGTGATACAGGTCTGGCCGATTCATTTGCCGCCCCAAAACAACCCAACATTTGTTCTGGCACCCTTTCAGGCTGCTGTTTGTTTGGTGTTGTTTTTTCTGCTGGAAGACCTTACATTCATTTAAACACAGTTTCTGGATCTAACAACTCCAAATCAACCTAATATTCCAGCACACATTCACTGCCCCCCATTGCAGAAGCAACAAAGCAACATCGCAGCTTTAGTGACCCTTGACATAATTGATTCTAGGCATGTTATTCTTTTATCTGCACACTTCAATTGGTTTAGAGCAAAAGAGAGAGAGGGACAGAGAGAAACGAAGAGAGAATTTGCTGATCTCTGCATGAACTAAAGAAAACCTAACAGCACTGCACTTGTTGATTTGATCCTACTTTACACCTCAAAGTACAAAATGGATTCCTGGTGTGTGTATTTGTGTGCAGTACCTGGTCATAGGTAGGATTATTTCCATTCTTCTATTCATTATATCTGTTTCGTGTGTTTATCTGAGCCAGTAGGTTTATAGAAACAAACCACAAACACATTCACACACACACACACCACAAACAAAACATACACACACCAGAGTGTTTCTATTATATCGGTTGGTATGGTAACCTGCCGGGTGAAGCTTCAATGTGGGTCAGGTCTTCACACCTTGTTTTGATTGTTGCCATTTACAGCCTGCATCTTCTATTTACAGCCTGCATCTTCTCTTAGGTGAGAAGCTCATTTGACTTATTTGATCATTTGTGTCTTTGTGTTCTCTCTAATGCCCAAATTCTTCTGTGAGTTCAAAGTAAGGACCCTAATCCTTTAATGAATGTCTCCTGTTGGTTTGTTGCTCCGTTTCACATGGGGGCACATTCCAAACTCAGTCTGCTGCACCCAACAGCTGCTGTGGGTGTCTGTTTGGCCTGAAAGCGATTCAAGTTCAACCCACATTGTCAAGTTTAACCAGCATTTTGACGTCAGGATGCCTTTGTTCATTTTGGTGTGATTGTGTAAAACACTAGCATGAATCCCATCTCTCAGCATCCTCTGTTGCTGATATTGTAAAATAAAGTCAGACCAGGAATCCTGTCCTACTATGATGGAGGGAAAGGAACTGGCCAGAAATATCAATCAAGGATCAGTGTAAAAGTATAAATGTAGAAGTAGTATGATCCATAAAAATGTAGGATTCACCTAATAAAACCAAACATGACTACATTTATTATCTCTCTAACCCTTCAGTAAACATTGTGACATACTAGGGGGTTGTTTGGTGACCAAAAACATTCCCACGTTCCTCCTGCCCATTTATGTGTGAAAAATCTCACTGATCTGAAAGTCCCTCAGACATGATGCACACCGCCAAATGTACCCCCAGGATACAGCTCCCCTCTACTTCGGTCATGAGTGGAAGTATACAGCTTCCCTCTACTTCGGTCATGAGTGGAAGTATACAGCTCCCCTCTACTTCGGTCATGAGTAGAAGTATACAGCTTCCCTCTACTTTGGTTGTTACTTGGAGGATACAGCTCCGTGACTTGAAGGATGAAGTGCCTCTCTATTTCGGTCATGACTAGAAGGATACATTGACTCTCCACTCCCCTCTATATCCGTGGTGAACAGAAGGTTAAAACTCCACTCAATCATGGCAAGAAGGATAAAGCTTCACTCTACTTTGGTTGTAAATAGAAGGATACAGCTCCACTCCACATAATTTGTGACGAGAAGGATACACCTCCACTCTACTTCAGTTGTGACTAGAAGGGTAAAGCTCAACTGTTCTTTGGTTCTTAATTGAAGGATATCTCTAAGTCTATGCCAGGGTTCTGGAGAGGAGAATACGGCCGATAGTAGAACCTCGGATTCAGGAGGAACAGTGTGGTTTTCGTCCAGGCCGTGGAACACTGGACCAGCTCTATACCCTCTACAGGGTGATGGAGGGTTCATGGGAGTTTGCCCAACCAGTCCACATGTGTTTTGTGGATTTGGAGAAGGCATTCGACTGTGTCCCTCGCGGCATCCTGTGGAGAGTGCTTCGGGAATATGGGGTCCTGGGTCCTTTGCGAAGGGCTGTCAGGTCCCTGTACGACCGAAGCAGGAGCTTGGTCCGCATTGCCGGCAGTAAGTCAGACTTGTTCCCTGTGCATGTTGGACTCCGGCAGGGCTGCCCTTTGTCACCGGTTCTGTTCGTAATTTTTATGGACAGAATTTCTAGGCGCAGCCAGGGGCCGGAGGGTGTCAGGTTTGGGGACCACACGATTTCGTCTCTGCTCTTTGCGGATGATGTTGTCGTGTTGGCCCCTTCAAGCCAGGACCTTCAGCATGCACTTGGACGGTTTGCAGCCGAGTGTGAAGCGGTGGGGATGAAAATCAGTACCTCCAAATCCGAGGCCATGGTCCTCAGTCGGAAAAGGGTGGCTTGCCCACTTCAGGTTGGTGGAGAGTGCCTGCCTCAAGTGGAGGAGTTTAAGTATCTAGGGGTCCTGTTCACGAGTGAGGGAAGGATGGAACGGGAGATTGACAGACGGATCGGTGCAGCTTCTGCAGTAATGCGGTCGATGTATCGGTCTGTCGTGGTGAAGAAAGAGCTGAGCCGCAAGGCGAAGCTCTCGATTTACCGGTCAATCTACGTTCCTACTCTCACCTATGGTCATGAGCTTTGGGTCATGACCGAAAGGACAAGATCCCGGATAAAGGCGGCCGAAATGAGCCTTCTCCGCAGGGTGGCTGGGCGATCCCTTAGAGATAGGGTGAGAAGCTCGGTCACCCGGGAGGAGCTCAGAGTAGAGCCGCTGCTCCTCCACATCGAGAGGGGTCAGCTGAGGTGGCTTGGGCATCTGTTTCGGATGCCTCCGGAACGCCTTCCTGGGAGGGTGTTCCGGTCCCGTCCCACCGGGAGGAGACCCCGGGGAAGACCTAGGACACGCTGGAGGGACTATGTCTCCCGGCTGGCCTGGGAACGCCTCGGTGTCCCCCCGGAAGAGCTGGAGGAAGTGTCTGGGGAGAGGGAAGTCTGGGCATCCCTGCTTAGACTGCTGCCCCCGCGACCCGGCCCCGGATAAGCGGAAGATGATGCTATGCTATGCTCTACTTCAGTCTTAACCAGAAGGGTAAAGCTCCCCTCGATTTTGGTTGATACTAGAGAGATACATTGCCTCTCTACTTCAGTAGTGACTTGAAAGACACAGTACCTCTCTATTTTGGTCGTGACTTGAAAGATTCATTACCTGTCTACTTCGGTCATGATTAAAAAGATCCATTGCCTCTGTACTTCTGCCGTGTCTCCAAGGATACAGTGCTTCTCTATTTCAGTTGTGACTAAAAGGATACATTGTCCCTCTACTTCCTTCATGACTAGAAGGATGCAGCTCCCCTTTACTTCGGTTGTGAATTGAAGGATACAGCTCCACTCTGCTTTGGTCGTGACTAGAAGGATACAGTGCCTCTCTTTTTCAGTCGAGGCTAGAGCTCCACTACAGCTCCACTTTACGTCGGTCATGACTAGAGGGATGCTGCTTGCCTTAACTCATTGTAATTAGAAAGATACAGTGCCTCTCTATTTGAGTGACTAGAAGGATACAGTCCTCATTACTTCAGTCGTGACTAGAAGGATACAGTGTTTCTCTACTGTTCGGGACTTGAAGGATACAGTTCCCCTTTACTGCGGTCGTGACTTGAAGGATGAAGTGCCTCTCTATTCGGTCTTGACTAGAAGGACACAGTGCCTCTCTACTTTGGTCGTGACTAGAAGGATACACTGCTTCTCTATTTTGGTTGTGACTAGAAGGATACATTGACTCTCCCCTTCAGTTGTAACTAGTAGGATACAGCTCCCCTCAACTTCAGGTGTTAGTAGAACGATACAGCTCCCTTCTTATTCGGTCATAAACAGAAGTATACAGCTCCCGTCAACTACAATCATGATTGGGATACAGCTCCCGCTTTTTTGATTGTGTCTCCACTCTACATTGGTTGTGGCAAGATGGAGAGCGCTCCGCTCTACTTCAGTTGTGACTAGAAGGATACAGGTCCCCTGTACTTGGGTTCATACTAGAAGGATGCAGCTCCCTTCTAATTCCGTTGTAACCAGAAGGATACTGCTCCCGTTTACTTCGGTCGTGACTAAAAAGATACAGCTCCCCTCTAATTTGATTGTGACTTGAAGGATATATTGCCTCTCTACTTCGGTCGTGACTAAAAGGATACAGCTCCACTATATTTCGGTCATGCCTCGAAGGATACTTCTCTATTTTGGTTGTGACTAGAAGGATGAAGTGCCTTTTTATTTCGGTTGTGAGTAGAAAGATGCAGCTTCCCTCCACTTCGGTCTTCAATTGAAGGATACAGCTCCGCTGTACATTGGTCAGGGCAAGAAGGATACAGCTCCACTTAAATTTGGTCGTTACTTGAAAGATACAGTGCCTCTCTATTTCGGTTGTGACCAGAAGGATACATTTTCTCTCTACTTCTGTCATTACTCAAAGGATACAACTCCCCTCTTCCCTCGGTTGTTACTAGAAGGATATAGCTCCCCCCTACTTTGGTCGTATCCAGAATGATACAGCTCCACTCTACTTCAGTTGTGACTGGAATACAGCTACCTCTATTTTGGTCAAGACTAGAAGGATACATTGCCACTCTACTTTGGTTGTGATTGGAAAAATACAGCTCCACTCTACTTCGGTTGTGACAAGAAGGATACTGCTTCCCTCTACTTTGGTTCTTACTAGAAGGATGCAGCTCCCCTCTTTCGGCCATGACTAAAAGGATACAACTCCACTCTGTTTTGGTGACTAAAGGATACACTGTATCCTTTCCCTAAGGATACAATGCTTCTCTATTTTGATCGTATCTAAAAGGATACAGCTCCACTCCACTCTGGTTTTATTAATCGCATTTTAGGAAAACCTATGGTTCTACAACTCCATATACAATTGCTCAATGATCCATCCCTACCAAGGTTGCCGCAAGGTTATGGATAAATGGGGACCATGAGCTGAACGCACATCTGGGCCCGATGCTACCTGAGGGTTATACACCCTACATTTCAGCAGTAAGAAGTCGACATATTTTCTCCAGCATCTCTTTGTCTCCTTCTGTTTTTCTTTCCTTATCTCTCCCTTGAAAGACGAGGAGTGCATCTTTTGTGTGTGTTTGTAAGCGGTTCTTCAACATCCTCAATGCTAACTCTACAACCATTAAAGTTGATATTTAGTTAGAAGGAATCATTATAATCTGGTATTTGATAGATTTGAAGAAAATTGTGATTAAAGCTGTACTTTTTTACCTTTGTGGCTTTTCCCCCATAGCAGAAATCCCTCTGTAGCATCAGACCAAATTAAAATGAACAGTAGCTTTAGCATTTGTCAATAGGTGCAGTCTATACAGTGCCCTGAAAAGTCATAAACCAAACTGATCTCTCAGTGTAATGGCCAGAGAAGGCCTGTGCGTGTTCTGTGTGTTTTATTTTCTAGCTTCCCTGTTACTATCTTTAGTCCAGTAATTGGTTTGTCTGTAGCACAAACCGTGTTACAATCAGTGTTACAAATGGATAGTGATCAGTTGGACAGAGCTTTGTTCAGGGCCGATCCCTGTAATGTTTTTTATAAAGGTTTCATAAGGAAGGTTTCTTTGGGCTCACATCCACAAGTGTGAATATGATTCAATCTATCTGCACGCTGCACTTATTTATGTAATGTTACTGTAAATATATCTTCCTCAATGGCTCAAGCCTGATCATCTCCCCCGGCCAAAGTTCTCTTTGCTTTCAGGAAGTCAGCCAATGAAATGCTGACCCATGCCAGTTTGTTGCTAGGACTAGGCAAACACTTAACGACCACATCAACACACACTGATTTTGCATCAAAACAAGTTATTGAACTTGGTGAACTTGTCTTGTGTATTTGATCCCTTTGGGGGATGAAGATGGACCAAGACTTGCTTGATTGTCATCATATTATGCAAGTGCTCCGTAGCATTACATCTTGGAGTAAATAAAATCATTTTGGTTCCTTTGACCAGAAACCAGAAATAGTGTGCCCTGTAAGTAGGGAGTAGGGTGACATTGGAGGACACACAAAAACACTGTCCACTCCCTGAAGAATCCCTATCAAAAGTTGTGGTAACTTTAGAGTTAGTAGTACATTCAGTATTAATTGGGGGGAAAAAACTATGAGGCGATCAGTTTTCACTGGACTGAATTCTGCTGTTGTTTTTATGAGTACTTAGTTTGGTCTAGTGGGTTTTGATCAATTAAACTTCAGTGTGGGTGTAATACTCTTTGAATATGTTTTTAGAAACAAAACTGTATTATATTATTTGGAAAAGGAAGAGGGTATAATCACTGACAGCAGTGTTTGCAAGGTTTCTTTACATGTCTTCCTTTAAAAATATTTTTGTTTATCAATTTAGACATCCTTTGCTCTTAACAGGGTTAAACACATTGGTTGTTGCTGAGAAAATACTTTGTCATGGAGATTCAGGATACTAAGCTGATAGCAGTATGTTACATAGGAGGTTGGGGGTGATAGGAGGACAGTTACGAGGACAGTTGGAGAAAAGCGAGGAGGACAGCTTGGAGGAAGATAGGAATAAAGAATGATGATGCTTGGAGGACAACTAGAAAGACAAAAGGACAACAAATAGGACAGTATGAAGACGCAGGTAGGAAGACAGTAGGACAGATAGGCAAATAGATAAGAGGACAGTAGAAGGACAGCTAGAAGGACAGTAGAAGAACAGCTAGAAGGACAGTAGAAGGAGAGTAGGATGTCAACTAGAAGGACAGTAGAAGGACAGCTAGATGGACAGTAGAAGGAAAATAGGAGGTCAGCTAGAAGGACAGTAGAAGGACAGTAGGAGGTCAGCTAGAAGGACAGTAGAAGGACAGTAGGAGGTCAGCTAGAACGACAGTAGAAGGTCCGCTAGAAGGACAGTAGAAGGACAGTAGGAGGTCAGCTAGAAGGACAGTAGAATAACAGTAGGTAGGGCTAGGAGGACATATGATAGGATAGGACTACTATCCTATCATATGTAGGTAGGGCTAGGAGGACATATGATATGATGACAGCTAGGAGGACATATGATAGGATAGCAGGACCATAGGCAGCAGGACCATAGGAGGACCGCAAAGAGGACAATTGAAGGAAAGTAGGAGGTCAGCTAGAAGGGCAGTAGGAGGTCAGCTAGAATGACAGTAGGGGGACAGCAAAGAGGACAATTGAAGGACAGAAGGAGGTCAGATAGAAGGACAGTAGGAGGTCAGTTTGAACGACAGTAGAAGGACAGTAGGATGTTAGCTAGAATGACAGTAGGAGAACAGATAGAAGGTTCATCAGTTGGATGTCAGCTGGAAGGACAGTAGAATGACAATAGGAGAAGTAGGTGGACAGTTAAAAACGAGGAGGACAGCTTGGAGAAAGATAGTAATGAAGAATGATGCTTGGAGGGATAGATAAAAGGGCAGTAAGAGAACAGATAAGGCAGTAGAACATCTATGATGACAGCTAGGAGGACATATGATAGGATAGCAGGACCATAGGAGGACCTCAAAGAGGACAATTGAAGGATAGTAGGAGTTCAGCTAGAAGGACAGTAGGAGGACAGCATAGAGGACAATTGAAGAACAGTAGGAAGTCAGCTAGAACTACAGTGGAAGGACAGTCAGAGGTCAGCTAGAAGGACAGTAGAAGGTCAGTAGGAGGTCAGCTGGAAGGACAGTAGAAGGTCAGTAGGAGGTCAGCTGGAAGGATAGTAGAAGGTCAGCTGGAAGGACAGTAGGAGGTCAGCTAGGAAACTAGCTGTGTAGTTTTTGGCTATTGCTGTGTGGATACAGACCTTGGGTATAGCTGGGGTATATTTGCAATATACAAACCATAAAACATGGTGGCCTATTATAAACAGGTTACCAATGTAACTTTACAAATTACCTTTTGTCATATTATAGTGTTCAGTCTCATTAACATTGGCTTTCAACCATGGCATTTGTAATGGTCCCTTCCTGAAGGGGCCATTCCACTTCGTGTTTTCTGTGTTTCCTTGTCTTGTCCTTGTATGGTCTTTCCTGTTCTTGTTTCTGTTAAACGGTCTATTCAGTTCACCTGTGTTTTAGCCCCCACCTGTTTCTGTTCTCCTCGTTTCTCAGTGTATTTAGTTCAGCCCTTTTCTCCTTGTCCTGGTTGGTCATTGTGTGTGTATATGTTATGTACACCTGTCGTGCTCCTGTGCTCCTGTGCCCCTGTGCGCCCCTGTGCGCCCCTGTGCGCCCCTGTGCGCCCCTGTGCGCCCCTGTGCGCCCCTGTGCGCCCCTGTGCGCCCCTGTGCGCCCCTGTGCGCCCCTGTGCGCCTGCCCCATTGGACTTATCGTAGTGCCCGGCACTCAGTTTAGTTTCTTTGTTATTTTTTGTTTAATAAAAGGGGTAAACCCTCGAGCTTCTGCACTTGCCTCCGTCTCCATATCTAACAACGTGTCAGAATGACCAACCCACCAAAAAGGAGGCAGCAGAAGTGGACGGTAGGGGAACTCCTCGGATGGCCGGATTCAGACTCCGAGGAGGAGGACCCCTACCGTCACCCCCTGGACCGCTGGATCCCCCGGTGGCCTTCACCGAGCGCAGGCCCGCGTCAGCCACGGCAAAGCCGACGCAGAGAACTGACCACCAGAGATACATTCCGGTCGGCACCCGGTCTCATTCCCCAGGTTCCCAGAGCGGGCTGGCGTGGTAGCAGGCTGGCCATTCGGCGCACCCCGCTACCCACTCCTGTCCCGCGGCCAGTCCCGGTCCCTCCTCCTGTCCTGTGGCCTGCCCCGGTCCCTACTCCTGTCCCGCGGCCTGCCCCGGTCTCTACTCCTGTCCCGCGGCCTGCCCCGGTCCCTACTCCTGTCCCGCAGCCTGCCCCAGTCCCTGCTCCAGCTCCGCCGGCCACCGACCCTCCGTCGGCTCTCCCGGCCTCTGACCCTCCGCCGGCCACCGACCCTCCGTCGGCTCTCCCGGCCTCTGTCCCTCCGCCGGCCACCGACCCTCCGTCGGCTCTCCCGGCCTCTGGCCCTCCGCCGGCCACCGACCCTCCGTCAGCTCTCCCGGCCTCTGACCCTCCGCCGGCCACCGACCCTCTGTCAACTCTTCCGGCTCCTGGCCCTCAGCCGGCTCTCCTGGCTCCAGACCCTCAGCCGGCTCTCCTGGCTCCAGACCCTCAGCCGGCTCTCCTGGCTCCTGACACCCCGCCGGTCACCCCGGCTCCTGACACCCCGCCGGTCACCCCGGCTCCTGACACCCCGCCGGTCACCCCGGCTCCTGAACCTCCGCCGGTCACCCCGGCTCCTGAACCTCCGCCGGTCACCCCGGCTCCTGAACCTCCGCCGGTCACCCCGGCTCCTGAACCTCCGCCGGTCACCCCGGCTCCTGAACCTCCGCCGGTCACCCCGGCTCCTGAACCTCCGCCGGTCTCCCCGGCTCCCGATACTCCGCCGGCCTCCCCGGCTCCCGAACCCCCCCCGGTCCCCCCGGTTCCCGACGCCCCGCATGGTCCCGGCCCGCCTCCGACACTCCCTGGTCCCGGCTCTCCCTGCTCCCGCCTCCCGGCTGTCCCTGCTCCTGACCGGCCACCGGCTGTCCCGGCTGGGGCTCCTGGGTCCTTGGGGCCGCCGGATCGGGGCTCTGCTGGGGGTCTCCCTTGTGTTTCGGTCCCTGGTCCCCGTCCTGGGGCCGTGTCTCCGCCTTGGTGCCCTGCCCGTCCCCCCCTTTGGGCGTTTGGGCGCGTCCAGGGGTCCACGCCAGGGTACTGTAATGGTCCCTTCCTGAAGGGGCCATTCCACTTCGTGTTTTCTGTGTTTCCTTGTCTTGTCCTTGTATGGTCTTTCCTGTTCTTGTTTCTGTTAAACGGTCTATTCAGTTCACCTGTGTTTTAGCCCCCACCTGTTTCTGTTCTCCTCGTTTCTCAGTGTATTTAGTTCAGCCCTTTTCTCCTTGTCCTGGTTGGTCATTGTGTGTGTATATGTTATGTACACCTGTCGTGCTCCTGTGCTCCTGTGCTCCTGTGCCCCTGCCCCATTGGACTTATCGTAGTGCCCGGCACTCAGTTTAGTTTCTTCGTTATTTTTTGTTTAATAAAAGGGTTAAACCCTCGAGCTTCTGCACTTGCCTCCGTCTCCATATCTAACAACGTGACAGCATTCAGTTTTCCAGTTTATAGTAGACCTAAATCAATGGCAATACCTGCACACCTGTCACTTTTACATTGCACTACGGTTGTATAGTTGTATATTTATTATTATTGATGTGTGTTTTTGTATGGTGTTATTACTGATTGTGTTATGTTGTTTTTTTTTATTATAATTACTGTTACTTTTTAAAACTGTACTGTCGAAAGTAGGAACACCAAGCATTTCATTGCCGTAACTTGTTATTGCAAATTACTTCTTTTTTAGATTGTCACATTTTCAGTGTTTCAAAACATGTTTTCACATATTTTAATGTGACTTGAATGTGATAACATGCAAAGGAAAATGTGATAATATGGTAGGCTTAAGTCAAACCTTGAAAGCATGAATTGTTCAATAAATACATTTTCAGAGGGCAAAGTATGTGTCCAGTGATCTGAGATTGACAGTATTTATGACTGTTTGGCCTGGGCGTCTCATTCTGTGTTCCTCGTTCAGCCTTTTCATGCTTTACTCAATGTAAGAGACTTTCAGAAAATGACAGGAATATCTGTCTCAACAAGCTTTTATACAATTTTTTAAATTCTTCTAACAGGTAGCATCCTGTGAAAATTAATCAGCATGAAGATCAAAACTCATCCTTCATGTCCAGACTGGAAGAACCAGTTACCGTACAGAACAAATTATTGTTCTGTATATGGTGTAATGCTCTATAATAGTATTATAGAGCATTATATAATATATATAATATATAATAGACTTCAGTAAACCATTCACCCCTCAATCCTTACTTCAAGTTCGCAACAGATTCTTCCTTTATCATTTTCTGTTTCATTCGATCCACTGCATGCATTGTATCAACTAATCATCCTGAAGGAGACAGAGAGATAATTCATCTTTGTTTCAGACTCTTTACTGGGTAATTTCCTATGAACAGATATGGGCCAAACATACTGAAACTCTTAACAAAACTTAAGTGGCTCTTGGGAGAGGGTTTCAAGGGGGGGTAAGAGGAGATGGGGGAGGGGAGGTGGGCAGGGGGAGATGGGGAGGGAAGGAGAGAATGAGGAGATGGGGGAGAGAAATGGAGATGGAAAGGGTTGTGGAGGGAAGGAGAGATGGGGAATCAGAGATTGAACAAGAAATCTGAAGGAAGGGATATGGGGGAGGGCAGGTCAGGCAGGGTGGAGGGGGGAAGTCAGAATCACCTTTAATAGAATTACCTCAGCAAGAATTAAGAATTACCCCAGCCAGAATTAAGAATTACCCCAGCCAGAATTAAGAATTACCCCAGCAAGAATTAAGAATTACCCCAGCCAGATTTAAGAATTACCCCAGCAAGAATTAAGAATTACCCCAGCCAGAATTAAGAATTACCCCAGCCAGAATTAAGAATTAAACCAGCAAGAATTAAGAATTATCCCAGCCAGAATTAAGAATTACCCCAGCCAGAATTAAGAATTACCCCAGCCAGACTTAAGAATTACCCCAGCCAGAATTAAGAATTACCCCAGCCAGACTTAAGAATTACCCCAGCCAGAATTGTGTGTGTGTGTGTCTGTGTGTGTGTGTGTGTGCAGGGCCGGTCCTAGACATAAACCACATATGCAATAATTTAGCCTTCTGATATTTAATTGTATCCGTAGGGCTCCAACATGGCGTGACATACAGGACTGTACCAGTGTTATTTTTATGTTGGTGTTTGACCATTATAAGACAATGTACCAGTGTTGTTCTTTAAGTTGGTGTTTGACCATTATAAGACAATGTACCAGTGTTGTTCTTTAAGTTGGTGTTTGACCATTATAAGACAATGTGCCAGTGTTGTTCTTTAAGTTGGTGTTTGACCATTATAAGACAATGTGCCAGTGTTGTTCTATAACTGTTGTTAATTATCATGAGATGATTACCTTAAGCTACCTTACACCTTTTCCTGAAATGTCTGCATCAAGGTCAGGAAAATATAACACATAATAAAATATAATTTTTAGCTACAACAAATATGTTCGTAATGCATACATTTTGAATTATAATGCGCTTGTGTGTATAGATCATGGAAAGTATTTTCAATTTTCAAGTATTTTAATGACCAGTAAAGATGAAAGCTATGTTGTCAAACTGAATATTTTTCCTCAACTTTTTCTAAATACTTGTCACATACATGTTTAAATAAATAAATTAGTTAGGTGTAATTTAATCATAATTTAATGCATATTTAAATCAATTGAATCTTCAGTTTACAGTATAAAGGGCATCTTGACCATCAATGAGATGTCAGAGAAGCAGTATGCTAAGAGGTAAAAGGAGATATAACAGCGGAAAGGTAACAGAGAAAACAGAAATACATCAGAAATAATAAATGCCTTCCCTCTTTCCCTTCGGTTTTCTTGAGGTTTTTTGATGAACCTAAACCAGAACCAGATGAGGTTTGTCAGCACCCGGCCAGAGGTACAAATTACTCCCTATTTAGTGCACTACTCATGACCACTAGTTTTGGTCTAGGCCCTGGCTATGGAGAGTGATAGGTGCATTTGTACACTGTTGAAAAGTATTCAGTATAAGGAATATTATATAGGGTGCCATTTGGGACATGGGCTAGCCCAAATGTAAAACCGTGTCTTAGAGTGTGTGCTAATGAGAGCCCTGGGACACACATATACACAGCACACTCACACAACAGTCTTACAACACACATACACACATGATAAATATGCTGGGACAAGGTGTACTGGGGGCTTCCAGCAGTCAGGGCTTGCCTCTGGACAAAATTAACTCCTTGTCTACCAAGGACCCTGTCATCACCCAAGAATACAGGGAGGAAGCAGTTATGTCTTTCTGCTCTGCAGTCCTCTGTTCTTTGTCTTCTACTCTCCCTTGCTCTCTATATATACATCTTTCTCTTGCTCTTTCTTTTTACTTTCTCTTTTCTCTTTCTTTACTGCGCTGTGCATTTCTCTGTTTTTACTTTCTAGTTTTCTGTTTCCAAATGAGATTACGATGGAATGATTGACATCCATAAACCCAGATGTGTTAATAAATGTTAATGCAATCAAATATGTTAACCAGGTATGTTGATAAACCCGGACATGTTAATACAACCAGATATGTTAACCAGGTATGTTGATAAACCCGGACATGTTAATACAATCAGATTTGTTAACCAGGTATGTTGATAAATCCGGACATGTTAATGCAACCATGTATGTTAACCAGGTATGTTGATAAACCCGGACATGTTAATACAATCAGATTTGTTAACCAGGTATGTTGATAAATCCGGACATGTTAATGCAACCAGGTATGTTAACCAGGTATGTTGATAAACCCAGACATGTTAATTTACCCAGACATGATAATACACTCAGAGGCCTATACTACTAAGCAGGATTTGGGTTTAGCAAGCTAACTTCAGGTTGAACCCTCAGTTTTCCGTGTCACGCCAGTGGTTCACTTGTTATCGGGTTACATCGCCATGGTTACTTATACTGCACACCTGACCTGCTCATTCGAAATAACTGATCAACACAAAACCACTCCCTACTGACCAATCAATTCTTGATTGAAAATGAGGTCACCATTCTTAGAAGAACCCGTGAAGCTCAGAGCGTGGATAGTGAGAGGGTCTCTTAGAAAAGCAAGAACATTTAGAGACAGGGATGTCGCTAGGCCTATTTAAGGGGGGCTTTTGTATCTTGTATAGATATTCTGATCGATTGAGGGAAGGTCTCCAAGGCGGCAACACATCTCTCCCCATCCGTATGTCTGTGTGATTGTCTATTTTTCCCTCTGAGAAGTTACTGGTCAACTGGTCGCGCATAAACTAAATCTGCAGTAGTCTGATGATTTGCTCAACAACCAACATTGTCAAAATTTTGCAATAGTGCCGGCACGCGAATGCACGTTTGCTATCGTGAACACCCACATAGAAATAGAATGTACCCGCGTGAACATAACCTGCGATTATTATGGCCACCAGTGACAGATGTTCAAAACGCAAATGAAAGAAATAAACTGTGATTATAAACCTGCACTCTTAGCTTAAAGTAAATGATGTCAGAAGCCAATGATAACCAATGAACACAATTTTCAAAGCAAGCAGAATCACATGGCCTACCTGTATGGACGGAGTTGATGTGGCCGCGTCAAAAGCAAATAATCATCCTTTGGCAGAGTGCTTCCCAACACACCGTTTCTCCTCAAATGTCATGGTAAATTCCATATAATATTTTATTTTGAAGGCAGTGCCATGTTACAGCTATCTAACAAATAGTTGCCTAATCTATTAAACAATTCCTGTAAAGGTTATTCGGTGCAACTCGTCCTGGCTGTGTTGTTTATTTGACAAAGTTTATTTGACAAGTAAACCTTGATACTTGAAAAAGATGTAACACCAGGTAGGCCTATTGCTATCATTGTTCTGAGAATGATGCGTCGAGTAGATAACTAAATAACATTTTATATGACTCGGCTAATATTATAGAAGATATACTCTGTTTTTACCAGCATTAATCAGAATAAGAATACTGGGCCCAACCATATCAAAAACATATAAAAAAAACAAGAGGGAATGGTATCCAGGGGACAGTTTGTGGGGTGCATGGTACGAACTACCTTTGTTAATAATGAAAGTGATACAGGCTCAAACTGAAAAAGTAGAGGGAGCAGAAGGTTCTAGGGCGGAGGAAGTCGGTAATTTTTTAGAGCAGCAATCTTTCCAATGAAAAATTCCAGCCACGCTACTGGGGTTTATTAGAGAGTTAAGAGAGTTGAAGAGAACCTGAGTCTATGATTATTGTTGAAAACAAGGTTTGATATAAATTGTGCGTTTGCAGCTTTAACAGCTCTCTGATTGTTAGTACAACAGTCACATAGCATTCCTAGGGAAACCTGGAGTTTATTCTTCATCCATTTTCTTTCAGCTCGTCTAAGGGAATGTCTGAGAGTGCGGGTACTGTCATTTAGCCAAGGCTCTAAAGATGGCTTTTTGCGTTTAGATTTGAACGGCGCAACAGAGTAGGTGATCTGATATACAAATATCACAAATGTCAGTGACATGGACACACAAACCATAAGTCAACACAAGGTCCAGTGTGTGCCCTTTATCATGTGTCGGACCAGTCACTGACTGAACGAGATTGAAGGAGTCTGTAAGATTAATAAAATTGTTGACCAAAGGCCCATTTTCAGAGCAAACATGTATATTAAAATCACTAACAATTAAAAAACGATTGTAATCCAAAATAATTGCCACCAAAAAGTCAGCGAAGTCAGTCAACAAATCCTTATTGACTTTAGGTGGACGATACACCACCGCGCACAAAACGGGAAAAGGATGGTTGAACTCCAACAGTTGCAGTTCAAAACTAACGAAACTATCAGAAGGAGTCTGCCGGCATTTGAAAGTGGAATTGAATACAGATGCTAGCCCTCCACCCCTGCCAGTAGTCCTATGGGAGCTGAAGAAATTACACGCCAGAGGAAGAAGTTCTGAGGGAGGAGTAAACTTCAGACGTCATCAATCACATGGTATTACACCGATGCAAGCCTCGGCCCTTTCACATGGATTAGAATGGGTTCAAATTTTGCAGCAAGCCCCAATCAGAGAATTTGGTTCAATCTCCCGATTAACAATAGTTAAAATAATTTGCATCCTTTGTATTATTGAGGCTGCGGAAGACTAATTAAGAACTTATATGAAAATCAAATTATTTAAATAAGTATGCTGTCACATAAAACTTAAACTAATCTATTATTCAATCAATTAATCAAATGTATATATAAAGCCCTTTTAACATCAGCAGTTGTCACAAAGTGCTTTTACAAAACACGCAGCCTTAAACCCCAAGGAGCAAATAACAGTAGTGTTGAATTTCAGGGTCTTGGAAAAACTCCCTAAGAAGGCCGAAACTCAGGAAGAAACCTAGAGAGGACCCAGGCTCAGAGAGGTGACCCGTCCTCTTCTGGCGGTGAACATATTAAGAGTACAAATTGTAATAATTTATAAATGCATGTGGCCTGAATCCAGAGTCTATTTTAACTTAGTCCAGGTCGGAAGCATGACTAGATGGACAAGGACAGGGACAACACGGGGGAGGGGGAGGTTTCAGTACAGTGGCAGCTGAAATCATCAGGTATCGTCTTGATCTGCAACACAACCAGGAGGACTTTGGACAGGGACAGCAATGGGTCTTTCAAGCCAGGTGCTCCTCAGGTGTGGGCCAGGACCTCATGTCCTCCTGAGTTTAAAATGGCAGGAGACAGGGAAAATGTAGAAAATGCATTCCTTATATCTACAAGGATTTATAGTGGAGAAGGAGAACTGACCCTACTCCCCCAGCACAAGAATATAGCAGCGTAAGACCTTGGGGCTGAGATTGGATGAACTAAGACATTGATGTCACATTATTATCTAATTACCAATTTTACCAGTTTAGCTAATGTTTATGTGCAATATATGGGAAGCACTTGTAAATAACCTGGCATGGGATCAAACAAAGCCTCGGACGTCATTCATCACCTGATCCTACATCTGGATGGTAGACTAAAAGCTGGACTTAAACATTCATAAAATATGTGGATCCAATGCTTGATTTAAGATGTGATATTAAGAACTGATGAGCTAATATTCCTGAAGTAGAAATGACAATTGCTGTTTTTCCAGTGTTTTAAGCAAAACAATATATGAAAAAGTAAACATTGGGACTGAAATTGGGCTTTCAAAAACCACTATGTCCATCCACAGATCTACTCTGAGTTATCAGTCAGCTGATGTCCCTACCACAGTTGTAAGACAATTCTAACAATAGTCTACGGTATTGTGGATACCCCTTTGTTTTTGATAAGGAATGTGTAGCAGAAACATTTTGACATTCACTTGATAATTAGGCGGTAGACTAATTTAGTTTCATGTTTTAAAGCATGGTTGGAAAGCGCAATGTCTTTAAAAAAACCAACAGATGGTTGCATGAGGCCCGAGGCTTCAAACATCATCAGTCATGTGATATTGTTGCTCGGGTTTTAAGCCTCGGCCCTTTCGCTTCCAGCAGACTGGGCTGATATTTTGAAGTAAGCCTCAATACGTCCGCTTCAAGTGTCCTGTCACTATTGTACACTCACCTAAAGGATTATTAAAAACACCTATTCAATTTCTCATTAATGCAATTATCTAATCAACCGATCACATGGCAGTTGCTTCAATGCATTTAGGGGTGTGGTCCTGGTCAAGACAATCTCCTGAACTCCAAACTGAACGTCAGAATGGAAAAGAAAGGTGATTTAAGCAATTTTGAGCGTGGCATGGTTGTTGGTGCCAGACGGGCCGGTCTGAGTATTTCACAATCTGCTCAGTGACTGGAATTTTCACGCACAACCATTTCTAGGGTTTACAAAGAATGGTGTGAAAAGGGAAAAACATCCAGTATGTGGCAGTCATGTGGGTGAAAATGCCTTGTTGATGCTAGAGGTCAGAGGAGAATGGGCCGACTGATTCAAGCTGATAGAAGAGCAACTTGGACTGAAATAACCACTTGTTACAACCGAGGTATGCAGCAAAGCATTTGTGAAGCCACAACACGCACAACCTTGAGGCGGATGGGCTACAACAGCAGAAGACCCCACCGGGTACCACTCATCTCCACTACAAATAGGAAAAAGAGGCTACAATTTGCACCAGCTCACCAAAATTGGACAGTTGAAGACTGGAAGAATGTTGCCTGGTCTGATGAGTCTCGATTTCTGTTGAGACATTCAGATGGTAGAGTCAGAATTTGGCGTAAACAGAATGAGAACATGGATCCATCATCCCTTGTTACTACTGGGCTGGTGGTGGTGGTGTAATGGTGTGGGGGATGTTTTCTTGGCACACTTTAGGCCCCTTAGTGCCAATTGGGCATAGTTTAAATGCCACGGCCTACCTGAGCATTGTTTCTGACCATGTCCATCCCTTTATGACCACCATGTACCCATCCTCTGATGGCTACTTCCAGCAGGATAATGCACCATGTCACAAAGCTCGAATTATTTCAAATTGGTTTCTTGAACATGACAATGAGTTCACTGTACTGAAATGGCCCCCACAGTCACCAGATCTCAACCCAATAGAGCATCTTTGGGATATGGTGGAACGGGAGCTTCGTGCCCTGGATGTGCATCCCACCAATCTCCATCAACTGCAAAATGCTATCCTATCAATATGGGCCAACATTTCTAAAGAATGCTTTCAGCACCTTGTTGAATCAATGCCACGTAGAATAAAGGAAGTTCTGAAGGCGAAAAAGGGTCAAACACAGTATTAGTATGGTGTTCCTAATAATCCTTTAGGTGAATGTATTATGTAACATGCTTTTATGTGAAGCACATTGAGTCTGCCGCGTGTATGAAATTGTGCTACACAAATAAAGTTGCCATGCCTTAATAACTGACCTTGGAATAAAAGAAACTTAGAAGCCAATAATATCTCTTAATAAGTGGATTGGATTTTTGTCATATCTAAAGATTTTCGGGTGCTGATGTTCTTCTGGTATAAAACCCCTGAGAATATATAAAATGTTATGTTCTTTAAAGTTACTACACATTCGATTTTGACGAATTTCACAGCAAATCACAACCCTGTTGGGTTAGCTACACTCCATCCTTCTACTATTATTCTACACACGGTATATTATATGAACATAAAAAAAAATGCACAATCATCAATAAATAAGCAATCACATTTTTGCACCTTGGACTGATGCATGCAGCAATGTATTTCCTGAGAGTAGATTAGCGGTTTCAAATAAGGACACTCAACTATCTGAAAACGAGGCCCATTAAACTATAAAGATTTGTGAATTCATGACTGCCAGTTTTGCCGTGAAGTAGGGATTGGAGTGTCTTTGACTGGCTGATTGACCTCCTGGCTGATTGACCTCTTGGCTGATTGACCTCCTGGCTGATTGACCTCTTGGCTGATTGACCTCTTGGCTGATTGACCTCTGGGCTGATTGACCACTTTGGCTAACTGGTTGGCTGGATTCCGGACCATTTGACCGACTTGCTGGCTGGCTAACTGACTGATTACATGATTAGTTGACTGATTATACCATTGCTTGTCAAATGGCCTGTTTCTCTTCATACATGTTTATCTGCTTTGTTCTGGTCTGGTCACAGAGTTGATATTTGGCTTAGGTCAAATAAAGTTGGAAAATAATTTATATCAAGAATGAGGTGATTGTTGTGTTTGGCTCACAGTCAGATGATTACGCAGTTTCTGTATAAATGATCTCAAGAATCTGGCCTTCAGTATATTTCCACAGTCCTGAATATTCTTTTCATTTCTATTTTACACAATTCTGGATAAAAAGATGAGCAGTGTCAAAATAGAAGAGTACTTTTCTTGGCTTTGGTTGGGGCTTTGTGGGTCCATCGGATGTGATGTTCAGTGAGTGTCCTAAATGTCTGTTGTCATTAAGTGTCCCATTGCCAACACTGGTAATGCCAGTGTTGACACCACTGGCATTACCATATTTGTAGTCTGGCCCTCCCCTCAGGGTTTTCTACACTACTCAATCAATCAAATTTATTTATAAAGACCTTTACAACAGCAGTTGTCACAAAGTGCTTTACAGAGACACCCGACCTTAAACCCCAAGGAGCAAACAACAGTAGTGTTGGATTTCAGTGGCTGGGAAAAACTCCCTAAGAAGGCCGAATTTTAGGAAGAAACCTAGAGAGGACCCAAGCTCAGAGGGTTGACCAGTCCTCTTCTGGCTGTGCCAGGTGAGATATTAAGAGTCCAATTAGAATAATAAATACATTTCTCTGGGCTAAATCCAGAGTCTATTTGATTCTAGACTAGGTCAAAAGTATGACCAGGTGGACAAGGACAGGGACAGCAACGGGCCCCCCAAACCAGGTACTCCGCAGGTGTGGACCAGGACCTCATCTCCTCCTAAAATTTAAAACTGGAGGAGACTGAGAAAAGTTAGAAAGTGCATTCCTCATAACCCCCAGCACAATAATATAGCAGCGTAACACCTTGGAACTGAGACGGGGGGATCCGGCAACACTGTGGCCCTACCCAGGGGAGGCCCCGGACAGGGCCCAATGAGCAGGAAATCAATCCACCCACATTGCCAGGCATCAACCAAAGGGACGCCCACCAACCGCAACCCCCCTGAAAGAGGGCCGAGTATTGCCAGCAGCATACAGCCCAATTGCACAAGTGTGCAACAGAGAGACAACAACAAGCCAGTGACTCTTCCCCCAAAAGGCATTGGAGGGAGGGCATCCCAGTGGCGACGAGAGCCCACCTGGCAAGACAGCAAGGGTGGACAGTATCAAGCCAATGAATGATTCAAGTGAATGATAATGTGTGTACTATAAATCCCTTTGGATAACAATGTCAACTAAATGACTAAAATATACATGTGATTGTCTTACAGAGCAAATGTTACGGCAGATATTGGACAAGAAAGATAGAAAGGCAAAATAAATATATAATGGTTTAAACTGACTGTGTGTGTGTGTATGTGTGTTACAGTGAAAGCAAGAAAGGCCAAATGAAAGAGTTAAGAGAACTGTTGTCACCTTTAGATTTTTAACTTAGAAATGAGTTAACTACCAGAGTCCTGGGTCAGGTATTAACTGTGCCAAAACCTTCAGGGAATCAGGGAAGGAGGTAAGGAGGGAAGTATGGAATCAGGCAGAGATGGGGACAAGTCACACATGGTCAAATCCAAGTCTTAACCATCAAGTCTCGAGTCAAGTCTCAAGTCACAGTTCAGATAAATCAAGCAAGTCAAGTCAAGTCAAGGGTTTACCCTAAGCAAGTCAAGTTGAGTCCTTATAAGTTTCAAGTCAAGTCAAGTCAAGGGTTTACCCTAAGCAAGTCAAGTCGAGTCCTTATAAGTTTCAAGTCAAGTCACAGTACTAAAGAGATGAACACACACACACTGTCCTCTGTTTCTGACGTGCGCTCGGTGCGAAGCTCGATTTCAAAATCAAATATTTTTCTCCTCCGCGGACCAATTTTTTGGGGGGACGAAGCGGAGGGATCTTGAATCAGCCTGAAGGGATTGTATTCGCTATAACAACCGCCTCGCTATACCTTATCCCGCTTATTACATGGCTACCTACCAAATAAATCAATAATTTGACACAAAATATTGATTTCAAAAGGAATTTATTGATTTAAAAACGATTGTATTGCTTCCTCTAAAGAAAATAGTCCGTTCCGTCTCTGGTTAGAATCCTGCTGCGTCCATAGCAACGCGCTGTTTTTCATGGCAACGGTCTGTTATCAAGAAATAACACGCATTCTGCACTGGAATTCAGGCAATCCATGTAATAAGGGCTTATAATAACAACCTTATAAACTAATTATTGTGACTGAAAAACTGCCTAATATGTAATTACGCTGTAATTATTCTTGATTGTATGAGTAAAAAAATAAACCTCTTCGAAATGTTTAGGTGCTAGTAATCACATCGGCGCCTCCATGTTAGCCTTTCATGCAGTAAAGTTAACTGTTATGGTGTAAGCACAATGCTTTTTAGTTTCCACACGCAGTCCACAAACACTTGAAAATGCCCACATTTAATACAGACATTATAGCCTACGTGTAATAATATACATGCCCGCTCATTTTAAGATGCCCATCAACATTAAAATTCAGGCTATGCCACTGTTATAGTCAAATTCCCTTACATCTATTTACCAGACATATTCAGTAATGATAATGGTCACATTTCTAACAAGAAAAAAATAAAAACATAATATGCAACCAAGGCCAAATTATGACAAACAAAAGATTCATTAATTACATTAGTAACTTAATCGTTATAGATCTTAGTGAAACTGAATATAAAGAGATTACTTTCTTACCTTTCCTTGTGGTTCATTGTTGTTGTCGTGTCAGATACTCTTGTGTTGCATATTTTGCATCTGGCAAATCTTTTTTTATTCACACGGTCCAGTTCAAAGTCCTTGTATCCATACGATACTATTTGAGCTCGACTAACGTTACTGTCTGCCATGTTTGGCGCGGTTTGAATTGTGCAGCGTTAAAGGCACATACGCTGATAAGTGGTGCTGATGTCACAACATACAAAATAATTTTATTGCTGTTTGTTTATTATAAGTTCAAGTCATTGTCGAGTCTTCCACTTCAAGTCAAGTCAAGTCTCAAGTAACTTGTTCTCAAGTCAAAGTCAAGTCATGTCATTTTCATACTTTAATCAAGCAAGTCACAAGTCCTGAAAATTGTGAAGTCATGTGAAAAAAAAAAGCAATACAGTTCATATTGGCTATTTGTGGTGGAGGTAAACTTAATAAGAAATGTTAGTCAGTTTTACACAATCCTCAGTGAAGTCCAGCGACTGCTGATACGTGTAATGCCATCGCGTAGTGGTTGAAGACAGTTCCTCTCATGTGGAAGACCTAAGTTTGAATCTATTGAGAGAAATGACATTTATTAATTATTCCTGGTAGATTCCACGGTTCTCACGTCTTTTCATCAAGTGAAAAGACGAGAGTTAATTATTTTCACCTTTATTGATAGATATTGTATAAATGCCATTACAAATGAAGGAAAAAAGTATGTTGTTTTGCCATGAAAGAAAAAAACAAGATCTTATGCCATGAAATGAAATAGCTTTGGCAGTCTCGCTAGCAATATCCCAATTCTTATGACTATTCCAGTAAGTTAGTAGATATCGGTAAAACTTATTACTGGATAATCCGCTGTTAAAATTGCCAGTGGCAAACGCCATACATAGCCGCTATTTGTGGTGGAAGTAAACTTAGTAAGAAACGTTAGTCAGTTTAACTGTATCAATGTCATTCACAAATGGTCAATTAACTATTAAAACGGCCAGTGGCAAAAGAGGATTCATTCAGGATAGAGACAAGAGGCTATACTGACACCCAGCAAATGTGCAGCTTTGTGGTGTAGTGGCAAAATGTTCTATTGCGGGCCGGCTGAACTAGGCTTGCCTGCTTTCTTGTTATACTATATTTTATAAAAGGTTTTTTTACTATATTTTGTATATGTTTTTATACTATGTCTGTTTTCGGTTTGTGGGAATGTATTTATGTTGTTGCACAGTATGTGCTGTAAATCTCTCCTAAAATTAAGTAGTCTGAACCTCGCATTGTTCTCTATCTGACAAATTAACAAAAAATAAATGGTTGTCTTGATCTCTCATGGGAACAATAAAGCCTAGCGTCCTGTGGCTTACCTGAGCCCAGAACAAACAAGGAACAGAGAGAAGGACATGGGGAGAAGGGGGAAGGGAAAATGAGAGCATGGGAGGAGAAGAGGGGAAAGGAGACAGAGATGGGGAGGAGGAGGTGGGAGAAAAGGAGGAAAAAGGGAAAGGAGCTAGGCTAATAACAAAGATACAGAGATAGCTGGATGGGTAGACCAGCAGTAAACCATGTCTATGACTTCGCTTAGCCTGAAGTTTGGTTGTCCCTTGTAAGGATTACATTTGAGATCTGTACATTTAAACCGTAGCTAAAAATGATTCCCAGGGTTGAGGGTCTGATTGAGGATCTGTTTGGCCTTTATTATCATCGATGAGCAATATTAGAATATAATCTGACATATTATGGACACCATGGTTGAATTATGACTACATTAATTCCATGTATTTACAGGGCGTGTTATACCACAAACAAGGAAAATGCTATTAACATCATGTAGGCTAATACGTTGCAAAATCGGCAGTGTATCAAATACTTGTTCTCCCCACTGTATGTGGAATGTACATAGAAAATGACCAGAGCATATAACGTGTTCATGTGATAATTGTGATCAATAGAGGGATTATCTGTTTCCGGAGGGAGTCTTTCCTTAACTGGTAATAGCTGGAGGGGGGTGGGCCTCCAGCTATTACCAAAGTCATGTGCTTTAATAATATACAAACAATCTTGTTTCTGTCCCAGAAAGATGTTTGAGGCAATTCAGTTGTTGAGTAATTTTGTTCATATAGTCATAACTTTAGTGTGAGAAACCCTTCTCTCTCCCTCAGTCAGACAGTCTCTCCCTCACTCCCTCTTTGTCAGTCTCTCTTCCTGTTTCTCTCTCTAAGACTGCCTCTCAGTCAGACTCTCCCTTTTTCTTCCTCTCTATCAGTCTCTCTCATCTGGTAATTCTCTCTCGCACGTTGCAATCCTCCACCTCTTCCCAAACTCCATCCATACTCGCTTTTAGTTTCTGTCCAAACGGAATACTGATTCTAAACAGTCAAACATTTTGGCTTTGCCAAGTTAGGTTTATTGAAGAAACACCAACATCCCCATGGTCTGGTTGTGAATGATCAAGTAAGGAGGCTCATTCCTTAATCCTTCATGTAACTCATGAATCAGGTTTCCTATTCTGATATAAAGAAATTACAGTCAATAATTCACATCACTTCATACATTTGTCTAAAGCCAAACAATAACTTATAGTCTGAGCCATGGGAAAATCTATGTTATGACCATCAGTGAGAGATGGGAGTATCAACGTTATGACCATCAGTTAGAGATGGGAGTATCAATGTTATGACCATCAGTGAGAGATGGGAGTATCAATGTTATGACCATCAGTGAGAGATGGGAGTATCAATGTTATGACCATCAGTGAGAGATGGCAACTACTCTCCTTATCAATCACCGCTGTCACTAAAATCCCTGCTGCAGTGTGTGCAAACCTGGTCAAGGAAACGTAAATACTTATGTCATGCAATAAAATGCAAATAAATTATAAATAAATCATACAATGTGATTTTCTGGATTTTTGTTTTAGATTCCGCCTCTCACAGTTGAAGTGTACCTATGATAAAAACTACAGACCTCGACATGCTTTGTAAGTAGGAAAACATGCAAAATCAGCAGTGTATCAAATACTTGTTCTCTCCACTGTAAGTGAGGAACTGTAAGCCCGCAAGCAGTCAAATGGACCTTATTCCTATTTCACATTTAAATATCAGGTCATTTTGTTTTAATTTAGTCAAGAAAATATTTTGTAACAAGTATGTTCTCACATCGACACATCACACACAAACACACCTACATAAACCAACACAAACCCTCCCCCACACACATGAATACACCCCACACACACACGTCACACACACACCACACACAAGTCACACACCCCCCACACACAAGTCACACAGGGTTTGAGTGTGTGTGTGTGTGTCTGTATGGGTGTATCCTGTGTGTGAGGGTTTGAGTGTGTGTGTGTCTGTATGGGTGTATCCTGTGTGTGAGGGTTTGAGTGTGTGTGTGTCTGTGTGTGTGTGTCTGTATGGGTGTATCCTGTGTGTGAGGGTTTGAGTGTGTGTGTGTCTGTATGGGTGTATCTTGTGTGTGAGGGTTTGAGTGTGTGTGTGTCTGTGTGTCTGTATGGGTGTATCCTGTGTGTGAGGGTTTGAGTGTGTGTGTGTGTGTGTGTCTGTATGGGTGTATCCTGTGTGTGAGGGTTTGAGTGTGTGTGTGTGTGTGTGTGTGTGTATGGTGTATCCTGTGTGTGAGGGTTTGAGTGTGCGTGTGTGTGTCTGTATGGGTGTATCCTGTGTGTGAGGGTTTGAATGTGTGTGTGTGTGTGTGTGTGTGTGTATGGTGTATCCTGTGTGTGAGGGTTTGAGTGTGCGTGTGTGTGTCTGTATGGGTGTATCCTGTGTGTGAGGGTTTGAGGGTGTGTGTGTGTGTGTGTGTGTATGGTGTATCCTGTGTGTGAGGGTTTGTGTGTGTGTGTGTGTGTGTGTGTGTGTGTGTGTGTGTATGGTGTATCCTGTGTGTGAGGGTTTGAGTGTGCGTGTGTGTGTGTCTGTGGCTGCATTCTATATTTGCTTTGTTGTTTTTAAATAATAAGTGATTCAATTACTATATTTTCTCCCATTTTCTTTTCACTGTACAGTCATTGTGTGTGTTCTTGAACTGTTGTGCTACACAAAGACTAATATCTGCCTATCTTTGTCTCTCTACCTTTATTTTTGTATTTTCTTCCATATTTCTCTTTTTTCTCCCTGACTTTTCTCTCTGTCACATTCTTTGTCCATCTCTCCCTGTAATTCCTGTCTCTCTTTCCTTTGTTCTGTTGTTCTCCAATAATTTTTGTATCCCCTTTCTCATCTTTATTTTTATTTCTTGTCTCTCTTTCTATCTCTTCTCTCTTTCTGTTTCTTGTCTCTCTTTCTGTTTCTTGTCTTCCCCTCAAGCCTCCTCTTTCTCTCTGACTCTCTATTTTCATTTTTATGTTGCTCTATCTCCCCTTTCTCTTACCATCTGACCTCCTCTTTGTACTTATTTCTCATTTTTTATCTCACCATCTGTTAATGTTCTTAGGAATTGCTGCAGACAGACTTTTTAGAACCTTGCTGCTGCGTTTTACGTGTCAGATAATTAATCATCAGTGACTCTTGGAAGAGAGACTTCTTAAAAACACAGAAACTCTAACATCTGGACCCAAACTTACACAAAAACTATGAGCTCAGAAGCAGTAGGGTTGAGGTGCATGTGTGAGCCTGTGTGTGTGCATGTGGGTGTGTATGACAGAGATGTGGAGTAATATTTTTGCTCAAAAGGAGCAGAGAATCATCATGCAACACTGAGTAGTAGAAGCTAAAAAGTGGGGGAGGTTTTCCTTTCTTTCCAAAAGAGTGTGTGTGGTGTGTGTGTGTGGTGTGTGTGGTGTGTGTGTGTGTGGTGTGTGTGTGGGTGTGTGTGTGTGTGTGGTGTGTGTGTGTGTGTGTGTGTGTGTGTGTGTGTAAAAAGGTTTGAGGAGAGTAATGAAATGGAAGAGGGTAGAGGGATGGAGGAAGGTAGAGAGATGGAGGGTAAAAGTATGGAGGAGGGTAGAATGATGGGGGGTAGGGGGAGGGAGGAGGGTAGAGGAGAGATGGAGGAGGGTAGAATGATGGGGGAGGGATGGAGGAGGGTAGAATGATGGGGGAGGGATGGAGGAGGGTAGAATGATGGGGGAGGGATGGAGGAGGGTAGAATGATGGGGGAGGGGTGGAGGAGGGTAGAATGATGGGGGAGGGATGGAGGAGGGTAGAATGATGGGGGAGGGATGGAGGAGGGTAGAATGATGGGGGAGGGATGGAGGAGGGTAGAATGATGGGGGAGGGATGGAGGAGGGTAGAATGATGGGGGAGGGGTGGAGGAGGGTAGAATGATGGGGGAGGGATGGAGGAGGGTAGAATGATGGGGGAGGGATGGAGGAGGGTAGAATGATGGGGGAGGGATGGAGGAGGGTAGAATGATGAGGGAGGGATGGAGGAGGGTAGAATGATGGGGGAGGGATGGAGGAGGGTAGAATGATGGGGGAGGGATGGAGGAGGGTAGAATGATGGGGGAGGGATGGAGGAGGGTAGAATGATGGGGGAGGGGTATTGGTTGAGATGTATTAGAATGCTCCTGTTTGTTGAAGCTGTCCTTGCTGATGTCATTACAAAAAGGCTTCCCTTAATTGATTCAACATTCAAAACAAAACTATAAATAATTTCCACAATTTGGACTTGAAATTACCTGCTCTGACAAAGATAAGGGAAACGCAAAAACAAATTAGTATTTTTACACCTTGTTTATTAAAGGTTGTATGAATAGAAATGTTCCAGTCTGGTAAAGCTGTTAGGGAGATGGAGCCAAGGGGAATGGCAGAGACCCTGGGAAAAAGGAAAGGGAGACTTCAAACTAAAAGGAACATTTTCCCAAAGCAATTAAAGGCCTATCTATTGTTGAAAGTTAATTTATCATTGACAGGTTCAATTGTTATCTTTGAAATGTTGACAAAACTTCTAGCTGCTGTCATGTTACGACTCCTACTCATTGTTACTTGTTCCACTGGGCCTTGCAATGCAAAAAGCACCAAAGCACACAGAGACATAGATAATGAGAGACGATGGGGAGACACCCGGTGAAAGAGGCCAAAATACATGAACATCACAAACGTGTTTCAAAAGTTTTCAGAAGCATCATAGTTAATGAATATGGATTTAAATCCACATGACAAGGATCATCGTTTAATGTAAAGGTTACTTTCTTTTCTATGCTTAAAACATTTACAAAACTAAATGAATCTGACTAAATGTATTGCACGGAAGGTCTTTCTGCAACATGTTGTATTCCAGCATATTTACTTTTTTTGGGTTTCATAAACATACCTGACAAAAGCAGATTCAAGGGCACAGTGGTGAGTTTGCAGGTGCTAAATGTCTAGTTTTAACAGGAATATACTGACCATTATGGTCCTACTTTACTCAAATGCATTTGCAATAGAAGAAAACAAAATGGTCACTGCTGTGTCAGCCAAAAAAATAAAGAAAAGCTTGGCTTCAATCTCTTCTGCTCACTTTCCATTGCAAATGCTGCAGGCATTCTCTCCTCTCTTCGTCTCACAGTTAGTCCTCCTCTCCTTCCCCATGCCTGACCGCAGCTATGTTTTGGATAGGACAACTAGGCAGTGCTTTCTTGGTGTTATAAAAAATGTCCACGGTTCGTAAGAAGGAAAGGAAAAGTACTGAAACTCATTTTGAAGGAAGTTGGCAAAGTCCAGCATAAAATGTCTTCCCCGTACAATGATGGATGTTTTAGTTGTAGGCCATGTGACAGGTTACAGAATTCATTGATGAATACAAATAACTTGAATGGTGCTATTCTAGTCCTTCACAGATAAGCAAACTGTCTCTGATGTCCTAATTCAAGTCACTTCCTTGTACGAGTTCACCTACACTACCCCCAGGCTTCAGTCAAACCCCCAGGCTTCAGTCAAACCCCCAGCCTTCAGTCAAACCCCCAGGCTTCAGTCAAACCCCCAGCCTTCAGTCAAACCCCCAGCCTTCAGTCAAACCCCCAGGCTTCAGTCAAACCCCCAGGCTTCAGTCAAACCCCCAGGATTCAGTCAAACCCCCAGCCTTCAGTCAAACCCCCAGGCTTCAGTCAAACCCCCAGGCTTCAGTCAGACCCCCAGGCTTCAGTCAGACCCCCAGGCTTCAGTCAAACCCCCAGGATTCAGTCAGACCCCCAGGCTTCAGTCAGACCCCCAGGCTTCAATCAAACACCCAGGCTTCAGTCAAACACCCAGGCTTCAGTCAGACCCCCAGGATTCAGTCAGACCCCCAGGCTTCAGTCAGACCCTCAGGCTTCAATCAAACACCCAGGCTTCAGTCAAACCCCCAGCCTCCCGTCAGACCCCCAGGCTTCAGTCAAATTCCCAGGCTTCAGTCAAACCCCCAAGCTTCAGTCAAACCCCCAGGATTCAGACAAACCCCCAGGTTCCTCAGCTGCATTTGCAGGACTTGACGATCATGTTGGAGAGCTGCTCTACTTTAGGGGTGCGTCCAGAGTAGTAGAGGATGGTGAGCGGCTCCAGGTCTTGTGGAACACAGCAAGGCGAGGCAGATGCCTCAGGGTTCAAGGTGTTGTACAGGCTCAGCAGCTACGGACGCACAGGAGGGACAAATCACTACAGTAGATGAAGTTGGTGAAGAAATTAAATGCTGAAATCAAATAGTTTTTCTGCCTTCATTTTTACTCTGTATTCTGATATGGAACTTGAAAGGTTGATTGAATATAAAACCACATCAGCTGTATGGTAGAAATATGCATACTAAGAAAATGTTGAGGGTATAGGTTAAAGGAAAAACATACAGTTGTGCTCAGTTGTAGAATTGGGGATTGCCCTCAACCATGTGTGGTGTGTGAGCTCCTCACCTAGGTGTGTGTGTGTGTGGTGTTTGAGCTTCTCACCTAGGTGTGTGTGTGTGTGTGTGGTGTTTGAGCTTCTCACCTAGGTGTGCGTGTGTGTGTGTATGTGTGTGTGTGGTGTTTGAGCTTCTCACCTAGGTGTGTGTGGTGTGAGCTCCTCACCTGTGAGAGTGTGTGTGGTGTGAGCTCCTCACCTGTGAGAGTGTGTGTGGTGTGAGCTCCTCACCTGTGAGTGTGTGTGTGGTGTGAGCTCCTCACCTGTGAGAGTGTGTGTGGTGTGAGCTCCTCACCTGTGAGAGTGTGTGTGGTGTGAGCTCCTCACCTGTGAGAGTGTGTGTGGTGTGAGCTCCTCACCTGTGAGTGTGTGGTGTCCGAGCTCCTCAGATAGGGACAGGGGCCAGAACAGTAATTGGCGAAGTATCCCTTGGGCTCATGGATCCACTTCCAGTCAAGGTCCCGACGAAAATCAATGTAAAGCCGACGGACACAGCAGTTCTCCTCAACAGTACTGTAGGAGATCACAACAAGTAATGAGGAACCTCTGCTTTTCAGAGGCAATTTGGATCAAATAAAAACACCTTCATTAAGTCTTCTGGTCAATTAGAATCTATTGATAAAAACAAGCAAATATTTTAAACTACAAAAAAGACTAGTCTGCCATGTTGCAGGGATCTGCTTCCATGGTTTTCAAACTGCTGTGTTTTCAAAGATCTTTGGAAAAGAACAAACTTCCACAATCTGCAATTGCTGCCCATTGCTATGAGGGAATACTGAACATTTCCCTGATTGCATAGTCTTCTTATGACAGTAATGCTAAAGAAACAATCACAGACATTTTGGATTGAGTCACATTGCAGGACGCTGTTTTCATTGCAGGTTAACTACAGAGACCTAAGGTAACAGTGCATAAGTCGTAGGGTCGGAGACCTGAGGTAACAGTCCATAAGTCGTAGGGTCGGAGACCTGAGGTAACAGTCCATAAGTCGTAGGGTCGGAGACCTGAGGTAACAGTCCATAAGTCATAGGGGTTGGAGACCTGACGTAACAGTCCATAGGTCGTAGGGTCGGAGACCTGAGGTAACAGTCCATAAGTCGTAGGGTCGGAGACCTGAGGTAACAGTCCATAGGTTGTGGGGTCGGAGACCTGAGGTAACAGTCCATAAGTCGTAGGGTCAGAGACCTGAGGTAACCGTGTACTTACGAAAAGCAGTAGTTGGTGTCAAGGGCCCGTTTGCGTCGGCGGGGTGCTGCGTCCAGGCGGTGAGGTGGGATCATCATTAGGATAAGGTGAGGAATATTCTGCTCTTTCTTCTTAAGATGACCCAGGTCCCAACGCCCCTGCTCTTCATGCTCTCCATCAACACCTGTAGTATGTCATACACAACACACAATGTACTAGTCCATTCTCTTGTCCTTTTCTTTCTTTTTCTTTCTTTCTTTCTGTCAGCAAGAAAGTACATTTCTTTTTTATTTGTATTTAAGAATTTAAGGATTAAATGTTTGAATAAAATGATATCGTAAACTATAAACAACGTGCAACCAAAATTCCAAGTTAGCATTAATTCTAAGGGAATTATATAATTGGTACCCCAAGGATGGTCATACTGTTTTCCAGGTGAGGTTTTCATATTGCTTATAAAAAAAAATTCTCTCCACACTTGTCTTTCATCCCATAGTTTTATGTGAATATTTAGCCACCATAAACTGACTGGGAGTTGGAATCTAATGCTTTTGTAAGGATTGGAGGTGAGCAGGACCCGAAGTGCGGACACGAAGTGTAACAAAATACTTTTAATGAAGGAATGGGTGGCAAGTAAACACAAGAAAACGTCAGGCAGGCAAAACCACGGACTGGTAGCAGGGACTGGCATAAAGGACGCACACCACACAATGACTGACAAAGGGCTAACAGAAGAGGGCAAACTATATAGGGAGCTAATGAGAACTAAACAACAAACAGGTAAAAACAAGGGCAAGTTCAGAACAAAAGACAAAAACAGAAGCACAAAACGAAAAGGAACCAAACAGAACCTAACAGCTTTTTGTCGTGCCAGACAGTTGACAGTCAACCCTTGACGCATTACATACTATTGTACATACATTACATACTATAGTACATACTGCAAGTACAGAACATAAAAAAAGTAGTATCTTAGACACTAGAGGACTTAATTATGTTTTCCTGGTCTGAACAGACAACTCAATAAAGAAAATGTTTACTAACCTTTAAACTTGACCTCCAGCACCTCGTTCACATTGTCGATGATGTCACCATTGGGGTTGAAGGTGTGGCAGGGACAATGAACACTGATCTCTAGACCCAGGTTGGTCTCTAAGACAGAGGAATTATATGAAAAATGAGGTCATCTTTACACATAAACTCAAAAAGTTAAAACAACTGAGATGCTGTCAAATTGTATCCTCTGGTTTCAATGTTATTGTGACAGTAAAATGTAAACCATATACAGCTCCGGAAAGAAAGAAGAGACCACTGCACCTTTTTCTATCCTTTCCAAAAAAGTTGCAAAGGAAGGTTTTGAGTGAGGAACAGAAGGGTTAAAATTAAGAGACCACTGCAAATTGAACGCTTTTGTTACTCACTCAAAACTTTCTCACTCAAAACAAAACATTATATTTGCAAATTCTTAAAATGTTTTATTATTAGCAATGTCTGTTTACCTCTGTACATAAGCCACTCCCGCACTGTCTCAGTCACGTCAAAGGAGATCCATTCTAGAGTGCCCTTAGTAAGGACATTCTTGGCTCCAATGAAGCGCTGTTTAGCAATGTGCTCATCTGGCCTCAAGATCTACAATATCAACGGTAAGACAGTTATACTGTATGGACAACACAACAGTCACAACACTGATCTAAATATTAACTGATGGGTTAGACCCAATATACCCTGAAGACCCAGACAACCCTGCAGACCCAGACAACCCTGCAGACCCTGATGACCCAGAATACCCTGCAGACCTTGAAGACCCAGAATACCCTGCAGACGCTAGGGACCCAGACAACCCTGAAGACCCAGAAGACCCTGCAGACCCAGAATACCCTGCAGACCCTGAAGACCCAGACAACCCTGCAGACCCAGAATACCCTGCAGACACAGACAACCCTGCAGACCCATTATACCTTGAAGACCCAGACAACCCTGCAGACCCAGAATACCCTGCAGACCCAGACAACCCTGCAGACCCAGAATACCCTGCAGACCCAGACAACCCTGCAGACCATGAATTCCATGAGCACATTCTCTATGCAGGAGGAGAAGGTTGGTCTGACGTCTGCCCACCACCATACCACACACAGTATGGTGTTACTGATTGAGTTACTGATTGAGGCTCCCTTCCTTAGTAAAAAGCAACCAAAAACCGATACGGCTTTTTAGCAACTGAAGATAAGTGAAATTAAATTGCATATCAAGTTTTCTTTGGCACTGTACCTACAAGGCGTCCCCTTGCCATACCTGTTTTCCACTTGCCTAAATTGTTTGACTTTTATCATTATTCAATGACAAGGCTGATGACCGATTAAATATCTGTTGTTTCGGGGCCTGTGGGTGCCCCACCTCAAAATTAAACTTTGGGCAAAACTGATACTGTTTTCAGGTGGAGCTGAAGATCTCTGACGGTACCTTTACACACCTGGTAGAGTTCCACCCTCTGTTCATTCCTATTGGCTGCAGAGTTAGGAAACCTGAGAGCACGGAACTCTGCTCGGAACAAGTTGGTGGAGTTCCTCTCCATTGCCGACACATTGAAACGAAACACTTTGGAGGTGATTCCTTTAGGACAGTAGGGAAGGTCATCTGGAAGTGAACATAGAAAAAATATGATAATTACAGAGTTTGAATATCTGAATGATCTGGCCTTTTAAGACTCACATACCCTGTACATCCTGAAGAGGACTGGACACATCCAAGCATCAGACCTAGTTATCCTTTTAAGTTGTATTTTAGTGAAATTTATAAGAAAGTGTTGAAGGACATTTTGCTGAACAAGCAGTAGTTTGGTTTCAAACTAACCCTGTTCACGGAAGGCAGATCCTAACCACTGGATCCCTCTGGGTTGTGCAACAAAGAAAGAGAGGTCTGGTTTTATTACAGTTAAATCTGCAAAGGAATGTTAGCTTTGTCAAAGTGAATACATGTCAGTGTTCATCTAACGCCTTTCCCAGACAGGCAAATGATACACTCATGAAAGTTATAATGTCCATTTTATATAGAATCACTTTGGAGAAGCAGCTGACTCAGTAGATGTATGGACAGCATGCTCCAATGGACACTCCTATTCTCTGTATGGATAGGTTGATTTAGCACCGACAGCTCTGTTAATAAGATTCATTTTCGGTAACTTACACCAGCAGCTCTTCTTCTATGAATGGACAACAGTGTTGAATCATTGCTACGTATTGCAGTCAGTGGCTCATAGTGTCTTTCTGACTTCTGAATGAACAACTTACACATGGCTGCTGGCATGGAATGTGATAATCTGCATCTGTTATCAGCTGGGTGAGATAACGACCAGGGGAAAAGGGCACATTTATTAAGTAAACTAGCATCCCTGTTTTACTTGGAGTGACTTCACCTCACTGGTATTCAGTGTATCAAAAAACCTGCTGTCCCAGTATGCTGTTGGCCACACACTATGCTCTAGACCAGACAAAACCAGACCCAGGGAAGACCAACACTCAGACCTTACAAAACCAAACCCAGACAAGACCAGGTCCTTACAAAACCAGACCCAAGCCCAGACCAGTTGAGACAAAACATGACCACACCCAAACCACACCCAGACCAAATCCTGATGCAGAAGATTTTCATTATTTTCCTTCATTTCTGTACTTAACCCTACCTAACCCTAACCCACTTACATTTAGCAGATACTCTTATCCAGAGAGACTTGCTGTATTGAGCCAAGTGATTTACAAGGACCTCACCCCCACTACTAGCCCTATTCCTCCACCCTGTCCCTCCTCTCTATCATCCCTTTCCTATTTCATCCCTTCTTTCCACTCCTCCCTCTTTGACCCATACCCTGCCTTCTGTTCCTTCAACCCTCCCCTCCTCTCCTCCCCCTTTACTCTGTCTAACCGTATGCCAGATATCCGTACCATTCTATAAAATTAGACTTTTCAAATAACCCTGTCTGTCTCATAACACAGCAATTTGCCTTTCTTAACTCTCCTTAACGTTCTGCCAAATTTGCACCTGTCAGGTATATTTGAGGCGGTAAAGAGAAAGGAATTAGATCAGGCAACAGTTTACTTAAGGCCTTTCAGCAGAGCAGTCAGGAGCTAATGCAGAAACAAGGTGATAGACGAAAGGACTGATGTCATTAAAGTGACAGACATTCTTCTGAAAGTTACAGTACTTCAGAACAGAAAGATATAGACAAGGCTCCATGAAAATGTAACCCTATTCCTTATTTAGTGCTCCTCTCAAAACACAGGGATTGCCTTTTGGGACACAGAAGGAGATGATGGCTTTTGGTGGATGGATGTGTAATGGACCATGTAATGATCACATCAGTGAGTGCTGTAACTTTCTGCCAGTTTGGGATTGACCTCAGTAGTTCCTCCCTCACCAGGCCAGTCTTTGGCAAAAGCCCCTCACAGGATACCAGTTATTTCACTCTCTCACCAGAACAGGCTTGACCCTCTAAACAAACACAGGAATACAGTCCTCTCAGTCTCTCACATCCCTCTAAAACACCTCGTGTGATTCACAGTCAATCCCTGGGAATAGTAAAGGCTTTCAACTGTTCTAGAATGACGGAACTGTCTTACAACAGTGGAAGATGTACATAATATAGCCAGAAGGAACCTCTTAAGACCTTTCCCATACAAGCCTCCTGGACCCTTCCATTGAGACTACATCTATGTTATCCCAGGCACAGCCATCCTGTAATTGTCCGTCCTTTGGCCAAAGTTGCTCCAGCCTGGGTTGTCCCTCCTTCTGCCTAAGTTTCTCCAGCCTGGGTTGTCCCTCCTTCTGCCTAAGTTGCTCCAGCCTGGGTTGTCCCTCCTTTGGCCTAAGTTGCTCCAGCCTGGGTTGTCCCTCCTTTGGCCTAAGTTGCTTCAGCCTGGGTTGTCCCTCCTTTGGCCTAAGTTGCTCCAGCCTGGGTTGTCCCTCCTTTGGCCTAAGTTGCTTCAGCCTGGGTTGTCCCTCCTTTGGCCTAAGTTGCTCCAGCCTGGGTTGTCCCTCCTTTGGCCTAAGTTGCTTCAGCCTGGGTTGTCCCTCCTTTGGCCTAAGTTGCTCCAGCCTGGGTTGTCCATCCTTTGGCCTAAGTTGCTTCAGCCTGGATTGTCCCTCCTTTGGCCTAAGTTGCCAAAAGAATGTTATAGGCTCAATGCTTGAGGTGGGGGATGTTCCTGCCACTTCTCCCCTTAGAGGGAAGAATCACTGCAAATCATTACAAAGTTATCACCTTCATCCTATAATGAAATATTTCTATCCTGGTGGGTTTGGTGTCTTCCAGGAAGACAATGCCCCCATCCACAGGGCTCGAGGGGTCAATGAAAGGTTTGAGAGTATGAAGATGATGTGAATCATATGCTGTAGCATACCCAGTCACCCAATCGAAACCCAACAGAACACCAATGGGAGATTTCAAACCTACATGTTTGACAGAATTCCCCACCACCACCATCATCAAAACACTGCATGGGGGAATATCTTTTGGAAGAACATTGTTCCATCCCTCCAGTAGAGTCACAGAGACTCGTAGAATATATTTTGGAAGAACGGTGTTCCATCCCTCCAGTAGAGTCTCAGAGACTCATATAATCTATACTAATAAGTATCCAGGCTGTGCTGGCAGCTACAGGAGGCTCAACCCCGTACTGAGACACTTTATGTTGGTTTTCCTTTAATTTGTCGCCTGTCATTATATGCAGTGCCCTCATATGTAATGAGACAATTAAGTTAAAAAATTATATTTTTGCTGAATACTCAAATCATATGACTTATGCGACTAAAAGATGAATATGAGGCAAAAGTACAGAATGTCACCATTTATTTCTGTCAGTTTCAACCATTATATGTTTTACTAGCTAGGTATATCAGCACTGCCAGACATCCACCCCCCTATTTCATGGGACTATAAGAATTTGAATATTTGTCTCACAGGTGTTTGTAACAGATCAGGTGTTTCCTGTTGCTGTTAATGTGTAGTCTCAGTTCTAGGCTTTGCTTTTGCCTTTGGAGTCTGTGTTTGATTTCAGTAGGCATAGTCCAACATGAAATCTATAGAGCTGTCTATGAAAGAAAAGCCAGTGATTTGGATGGTAAAAGAAAAGAGGAACTCAAATAGAACAATAGCCATATCAACAGTTTGGAATTTTCTGTGACAAATGGTACCACTGGTGTCTTAAGCAATCAGCAATTGCCAGGTTGGTCAAAGAAAACCATAACATTCGATAACAGATGAATAACCAGGTCTGTGAAAAACAACCTCCAGAATGCTGGGATGAAAGTGTCACAATATATTGTTCTCAGCAGAATTGCAAAAGCTACACTGCAAAATGCAAACATCTGATTGGCCCCAAAAACAGAAAGGACCAATTAGTATTTTCAAAAAATTACAGAGATCAGACAGTATCGTTTTGGAACAGAATTTTTTGAACTGATGACATGAAGTTGAACCTGTATTAAAGAGATGGGATGCCAAAATTGTGGGGAAAAAGGGAGTTGCAGATAATCCAGAACAAATCTCTGGAGCATGATGGAGGTAGTGTCTGTGTGGAGGTAATGTCAGGGTGGAGGTAGTGTCAGAGTTCAGGTAGTGCCAGGATGGAGGTGGTATCAGGGTGGACATAGTGTCAGGATGGAAGTGGTGTCAGGGTGGACATAGTGTCAGGATGGAGGTAGTGTCAGGGTGGAGGTAGTGTCAGGATGGACATAGTGTCAGGATGGAGGTAGTGTCAGGATGGACGTAGTGTCAGGATGAAGGTAGTTTCAGGGTGGACATAGTGTCAGGATGGACGTAGTTTCAGGGTGGACATAGTGCCAGGATGGAGGTGGTGTCAGGGTGGACATAGTGCCAGGATGGAGGTGGTGTCAGGGTGGACATAGTTTCAGGATGGAGGTAGTGTCAGGGTGGAGGTAGTGTCAGGATGGACGTAGTGTCAGGATGGACGTAGTGTCAGGATGGAGGTAGTGTCAGGGTGGACATAGTGTCAGGATGGACGTAGTGTCAGGATGGGGGTAGTGTCAGGGTGGACGTAGTGTCAGGATGGAGGTAGTGTCAGGGTGGAGGTTGTGTCAGGGTGGAGGTGGTGTCAGGGTGGACATAGTGTCAGGATGGAGGTAGTGTCAGGGTGGAGGTTGTGTCAAGGTGGAGGTAGTCTCATGGTGCAGCTAGTGTCAGGGTGGAGGTAGTGTCAGGTGAAAGTCCTGTTATTCTTAGTTGGTAAAACATGTGTGTTGAGACAGACTGAAATAAAAAGATGCCATTCTGTACTTTAGACTCATGATATGTTTTATTTGTGTGTTCATCTGCTTTGAGTGTACAGCAAGAATAGACATTTTGACTTCACTGACCCAATACTTAAGGAGGGCATGTGGGTTCCATGTTTATCTTCAGGAGTTAGACCCAGTGCATGCTGTGAAAGGCTGTTACTGTTATGTCTGCAGCACTTAGGCTGATCCAACACAGAGTTATATGGCAGAGAGGGAGTTTTTAAAAGAACCGTGATGCAATGGACTTGGCATTCACCTACAAGACATTCTTCCAATTCTTACACCCTTAAAAATGCTCAGCCTGTCCGTTCAATGTAATTTCAATGCAAACAAGCTATATTAATATGGGACAGCGTCAGCATGTAAATCTGTAATTAATAGTCAATTTTTAATAGTGAATTTTTTTTTGATGTTGAATATTGAACTATTTAGAAAAACAAACTTGCATTGTAACACTCTTTTCACGCTGCCTTACTTATAAGGGACTTTTTCCACTTTCTCACTCCTGTTTATCCACACTCCCCGTTTCTCTCTCACTAATACTCTCTCATTCTGTCCATCTCTCCTGTCTTAACAAAAATTATGACTCGAACATAATCTGGCTTAAATTCCCATAAAGATGGAGAAGAGCCTGTTATAACGTGGTTATGGACCACAGCAAATATTTTATTATAAACTTATGTCCTAGTATTCACCCAATGCTACCAACTGGTATTTTAGGACAGTTTCAACAATGATATTTAGGCCATCTTGTAAGCATTGTTGTGGGTAGTTAATGGCCAGTTGAACTGAAACCATTGTGTATCTGTAAATGTAAGCAGTGCAGTAATGGTAATGTAAATGTAAGCAGCCCTATATACAGAGTAGTGGTCTATATACAGAGTAGTAGTCTATATACAGAGTAGTAGTCTATATACAGAGTAATGCCCTATATACAGAGTAGTAGTCTATATACAGAGTAGTGGTCTATATACAGAGTAGTAGTCTATATACAGAGTAGTAGTCTATATACAGAGTAATGCCCTATATACAGAGTAGTAGTCTATATACAGAGTAGTGGTCTATATACAGAGTAGTAGGCTATATACAGAGTAGTAGTCTATATACAGAGTAGTAGTCTATATACAGAGTAATGCCCTATATACAGAGTAGTAGTCTATATACAGAGTAATGCCCTATATACAGAGTAGTAGTCTATATACAGAGTAATGACCTATATACAGAGTAGTAGTCGATATACAGAGTAATGACCTATATACAGAGTAATGCCCTATATACAGAGTAGTGCCCTATATACAGTAGTAGTCTATATACAGGGCAGATGTCCCTCTCATTTGGCTGAAACGGAAACAGACCCATCTGGGGAGAGAGACTGGCTCCATGGAGAACTGAAGGGGGATGGGTGAGGGAGTGTGGGAGGGAGGAGAGACTTTCCTCTGTATTTCAACAGGTTGTAGGGAGAGCTGAGGCAACATCCCAATTTACCACAGCTGTTATCTCCTTCAGCTCTGAACAAGCATGGTAAAAACAGTTTTTACAGTTACCAAGTCACTTGGAATGTACTGAATGCACCCCCCCCCCCCCCCCCAAGTCCTCTTCTGATTAATTCCCTTGTTGCGGATTTATCAACCAGGTTTAGTTGTGTATTTGAGCACTTTGTAAGGCCCACGATCATGATTTGGAACCATCATCTACAATTCTACTGAGCTTTCATGTTGTATCAGAACAAACACTATAAGAATATTTTTTGTTTTTTAAACTGGAATTTAATAGGGCGCAATTCTCAAGTTTTCTACTACACTTTCATGTAGGACATATGAATCATATAGGATGGTTCCAAAATAGAGAATGCTGATGGCTTTCGCAAGACAAATTAGCAGTCCAGACAAACTGATACAATCTTCTTTCATTCAGGATAGGCTTAAAATAATAGTGATTATACGCCAGTATCTGAAGTTACGCATTTGGCACGCTCTCCATCAATTGAACATGTGTGCAACCGATTGCCATTGAAAAACATTCCACAACAATTCAAGAGCCAAGCAACCAAAACAGTGAACGTGAATAATACAAAAACGTTACGTACTGTTTTCAGGCGTTCCATGGACCATGTTAAATTTGTATATCTCTTTGGCGTAATATTCGGTCTCCGTATTGTCCTGGCCGCAACTCAGATGCCGGTGTCTACCCAGCTCTTCAAGCAGCTCCCGTGTGCTGTTATAAAGGGCCTGGATCTGGTAGGGGACCTGGTTGGGTCCAAGGGAATGTGGTGGACTGGTCAAACGAAGCTTGCTCATTATCTGACCTCGTATCGCCTCGACCCTTTTCCTCTTCACATGATCGATATCCACCGTGGCGCATGTTGAGAGAGACAGGCTTGTTGTCGCAAAGTTTAGGAGGTGGACAAACAGAAGAACTTTACCCAGATTCATTTTATAGTTCCTCTCTGCTGCATTTGGTTTGGCTCTTCAATTGATAACGGATAGAAGTATTCACATGTGGTAATTTCAAAGTCTAGTCAAATGGTGTAAAAATCCCACTTAAAAATAATGTAAGATGACCCCGCTAAACTATTTTCTGCTTACTTGAAAAAATCTGCTTACTTTGTTTTGTCTTTATGCACGTAAGTCCTCTTCGGAGGAATTCCCTTGTTGCTGATTTATCATCCAGGTTTAGTTATGTATTCGCCCATCAGACATCATTCGATTAGCCGTTCAAAACGAATGAATCCCCCAGCACACGTAAACCTAAAATCTACCCACTGGAATAACGGTTTCCATTTAAGAGTAAGCAAACGTCTTTAGGAATTTTACTTTTCTTTCTCATTCTTGTTTTCAACTCTTTTCTTTTACATTGTTCTCCTCACAACTCTGCATCATTCGTTTTTTCTTTTTCTTTCTCATCAACAACTGTGTGCTGCGCGCGACTTTGACCAGCGATTTTGCTTAGCTACCGTCACGTTGCGGAGCTATTGGCATTCAGCGTAAGATCAAGTTTATTTTATACTAAACTCTATGACGTTTGATGGAGGAGGGACCGGATTTTAATAAATTATAATTAAATTCAGATATTTATTAGTTTCACATCAAAATATATTCGCTTGTAGCAGATTTAGAAATAAATTAGCAGAATGTCATAATTTCTTACAAATGTTTAAAGGGGCACTGAATTAAATTACTTGGCTATTACTTCTATACACACTAAACGTGTTTCAGTAGGTTTCTTTAGCTGTCCCCGCAGAAACATAATTTTGTTTTTCAGGTAGAAAAACTTTTGTTCAAGCTAAAAAAAAATATTGTTGGTAAACGTTTCTACATAGAACCAAAAATATTTTACATGTAACCAAGTGTTGTACTGGGACCAAAATAACCTAAAAAGTGGTTGCACATTATTGAAAGAGTTCCCCACAAGGACAGGCATTAAACTAAAATTTAAATCCTTAGTTAGTTAGTCTTAGTCTTACTATTTAGTACACAGCATTTCAAGCAAGCAGGACAGAAATTCAGACAAAACTTTTGAATTGGCTTTTGGGAGGCAGATATTGACATTGAGAAAAAGGTTTCTGAAACCAACCATCAGTGACCTCTTCCTGGATAAAGAAAAATGCAGAATCAGCAACTCCAAAGACCTAGGGAATGAAGCTGACACCATCAACAGCTGCCTTTCTGATAAAGTTGATGGTTCTCCCTCTAGTGGAAAATCAAAGCTACTGTAAATTACTAAACATGTACACTGTTACAAAAAATGAAGGGAACACTTAAATCACCCATTGAGTCTTGATGAAGAAAATACATTAAAGATCAAAATCTGTAATTAATTGAGGAAAAAATTACGTAACAACGGTCAATTGAAACTAAAATCACGGTTGAGGGCTGGATTTAAACTCACACCGAAAATCTAAGTAGACAATTGAAATAACAGGCTGTTCCAACTTTGCGTGAATTTCATCACGGCAACTCATAATGTGACTCAGTAGTGTGTATGGCCCCCATGTATGTATGCCCTCCCTACACCCTGAGCTCGTTAAGGAGTTGAGCTTGTCAGGGAGCGAAGCGGCAGGCTGGGCGTTGAGCTTGTCAGGGAGCGAAGCGGCAGGCTGGGCGTTGAGCTTGTCAGAGAGCGAGGCGGCAGGCTGGGCATCATTGCTGTTTCTCTCTTTTGTATTCTATGATGTGTCACAGTCCTCCCCACATGCGTCTGGGGTCAGAGCTGTTGTAGTAAGATTAATGTATCCCTGTATTCTCTTTTCGCATCTCTGATGGGCTTCCATAGGTCATATCTGAACCTTCTCAAAGCCTCCAGGTCCCCAGAACTATAGGCACATGACCGTGCTCTGAGCTGTGATATAAATTAGAAACTGAGAAGCAAAATATGATGTTTAGATGTTATAATTATTTTATATTACATTGGCAGTTATGAGTTTATATTAATTTTTATGGTGGTTTCATTTAGTATGCTGTGATCTAGGTAAATGAGTAATTAACAGACCATATGGTCCTCTGTTTATCTGTTGAAGAGATCTTAGCTTGACCAGAGAATGAACTGGCATCTGTTCTGTGTTGAATGTGTGAGTAATATGAGTAGGGGGCGTGGCCAGTGAAGAAGCTACAAAGACGCCTGTCGTACCTAGATTCTTTGATTACTTTGAGTGTGGTCATGATGTGGTCCTGATGGCATCATCGGTCTGTGACCTTCAGCACTCCCTGGACCTGTTTGCAGCCGAGTGCGAAGTGGTTGGAATGAGGATTAGCACCTTTAAATCTGAGGCCATGGTTCTCAGCAGGAAAACGATGGAGTGCCTCCTCCGGGTAGGGAATGAGGCGTTTCCCCAAGTAAAGGAGTTCAAGTATCTCGGGGTCTTGTTCGCGAGCCGGAAGGCAAAGCTCTCAATATACCGATCAATTTTCCGTGCTACCCTCACCTATGGTCATGAAGGCTGGGTCATGACCGAAAGAACTAGATCGTGAGTACATGTGGCTGAAATGGGTTTTCTCAGAAGGGTGGCTGGCTTCTCCCTTAGGGATAGGGTGAGAAGCTCAGTCATCCGTGAAGAACTCGGCGTAGTCACTGCTCCTTTGCATCAAAAGGAGCCAGTTGAGGTGGTTCGGGCATCTGGTAAGGATGCCCCCAGGACGTCTCCCAAGGGAGGTGTTCCAGGCACGTCCAGCTGGGAGGAGACCTCGGGGTAGGCCCAGGACTAGGTGGAGAGATTATATTTCGACACTGGCCTGGGAACGCCTCAGGATCCCTCAGTCAGAGCTGGGAAATGTGGCTCGGGAAAGGGAAGTTTGGGGTCCCCTGCTGGAGCTGCTGCCCCCGCGACCTGATACCTGATTAGCGGATGAAGATGAGATGAGATTTTCCATATTTGAATGAAATCTGAAGAAACGTGACAAAACAATGAACTACTGCAATGCTTTCCATTACAACACTGAGCAAGCAAACATTAGAGCTCCACGCTGATGTGCTTTTCTATCAAGTTATCACGACAGCGTTGCTGTTGTCATCTAAAAGATATTACCAGCATTTCACAGCATAAAGTATGGACAACACAAAACGTATAGCTACAGTTTATTTCTTACTCACCTCGACATCATTTTCGCTTTCAAGGACGTTTTTAACCTTGGATCACAACACAGTAACAATCTCTTCTAACGTAAAAAGTCGTGGCCGCTTTCATGTGCAGCTGAATTCCCGCAGACGGTAGAAGGACCATACTTTTACAGTTAGGAACTCCAGGTCTGGTGAACAGTGTGTTGAAAGTACTGCAACATCAGGTCCCCAGTGAGAGTTAACCATAATGCAGACCCCTCCGTCCTTACGTTTACCTGACTCTGACGTTCTGTCCTGCTAGTAGATGGCACCTTTAGCCTGGTCTCAACAAATGCCAGCAGACAGCAGTTTGCATTGTCCCGCAGGAAGTCAATCCGAGCATGTAGTTCATCCATTTTATTGTCCAGGGATTGAACACTTGCAAGTAAAATGCTTGTTAACAGGGGATACTGACACATTTGCCTCTCATATTTCTCCTCCATCTGCATTTTGGTAAACAAATCGGCAGCAGGACAAAGGAATCACAGCAAGTAAAGAAAAGGTCAACATTCAGTGATGTACAAAAGTGCTAGTTGATCATACTGTATGAGCGAAAGTGCAGCATGAACAAAAATTCTAACAATATAAACAGTAATAAGCAAAAAACAACATAGTGAATGCGGATCATTATTTTTGGGAGCTTGTTGTCACCCCATAGGCCTTGGATCAGTTCATTAATAAATTCCTCATGAAACGGGAAAGGGTGGTGCATATCTCCCTGGGAATCCTTCCATCCAGATGGTAGGGTGGTGCATGTCTCCCAGCCCAACAACAGCCCACCAACAGCCCACAAACAGCCCAACAACAGCCCACAAACAGCCCAACAACACCCCACCAAGAGCCCAACAACAGCCCACCAACAGCCCTACAACACCCCACCAACAGTGGTCCTTGTTCATCTGATCATGCTTCTGACCTGGATTAGGTTTAATAGGCTCTGGACACAGCCCACATGCATTTAGGAATTATTACAAATACTCTTAAAATGTTCACCGGGCACAGCCAGAAGAAGACTGCTCACCCCAGCAGAGGAACTGCACAGAGCCCTGACCTCAACCCCACTGAACACCTTCGGGATGAACTGAAATGGCAATTGCAAGCCAGGCCTTATCATTCAACATCAGTGCCTGATCTGTGAATTATTCTGAGAACCTAAAGAATGACTGGGGTAAATGGACACCATTTAATGTTGGTAACTTGCCCTAGCAACCATGTATGATTTTCCCAAACTCCTAATGGATGTCACTCTCCTGATGGATTTCACACTCTTTCTTGGGTTGCAATAAGCCCTCATATTCAAACACACACACAAACACAGACAGACACAAGAAGAGCTTGGGAAGACACTGAGGAAATGTAAAAGTCCATTAGTCTTTGTGTACCGTATTCCCCAGAGAAGGATCTTCTTTCTATCACATTCTTTCTTCAGATACCTTTTCAGAATTTTTACTGCAAAACAGAGCAAAGTAGGACGACTGAAGGGAGCAGCATTACTGAAAATATTTGTATTGAGATAGGGAGAGGAGAGAGGGACAAATCATTCAGACTTTGAGATCACACGATTCAATAATAACCAACAAACCAAACTGTTTCAAAGGCAGAAGTGGCTCAATCTTTCTCTTTGAAAAGGAAAAAGATGTCAAACATTGATTCACTCTGGGTCAAAATAATCAAATGCTTCTGGGAAATGTTGAGAACCTGTGCTCAATGCCACCTCTCTCTCCCTGTTGCAGATCTGAAATCAGGTAAATCCCCCCAAAAAGTTCAATTTTAACTCTGTTCTACTTCCAGTCCTCTCTAAACATTATTGAGTTGAATGTAGCAGTAATTTTAGAAAGTAGTAGTAATTTACTCAGCCACTAGAGGGTGCTGCGGCTTCAACAGACAATGTCAGAGACCCATTTGGAGTGGATGTCAGGGTTACTGAAGTTTGGTGGTGGCAGAAAACTGTGTGGGAAGTGTAGGGAAACGGGCAAGTTCCTCTTACTAAAGGAAAACATTTCTTGTTGTGCTGTTGGATGTCAAAATATGGATGCAAAAAAAGATTCATTTTATAGAATATTGTTGTTGAACCCATAAATTAGTAACAGCAGCAACCACAATGCTGGCATTCTCAGTTGACCAGAGTTGGCAACAATAGCTAGCGTGTAAGCAGAATTAGCATGCAAACAAACCAAATTGCTCATACTTTTTATTTTTTAGCTTACATCACTCAGTATTTATGCAAGCATTTAATAAATGAATGGGATATACGGTTATATTATATCAGTGACATTACATTTTTTTTTAACAAAATGTGATCCCCCTATAGTTGGAACACACCATCTGGTCCCCCCTTCTTAAAAGAGGGACCACCACCCCCGGTCTGCCATCCCAAAGGCACTGTCCCCGACCGCCACGCGATGTTGCACAGGCGTGTCAACCAAGACAGCCCCACAACATACAGAGACTTGAGGTACTCAGGGCGGATCTCATCCACCCCCGGTGCCTTGCCACCGAGGAGTTTCTTGACCACCTCTGTGACTTCAGCCCGGGTGATGGACGAGTCCACCTCTGAGCCCTCATCCTCTGCTTCCTCAATGGAAGACGTGACGGCGGGATTGAGGAGATCCTCGAAGTACTCCTTCCACCGCCTGACGACATCCCCAGTTGAGGTCAACAGCTGCCCACCTCTACTGTAAACAGCATTGGTAGGGCACTGTTTCCCTCTCCTGAGGCGCCGGACGGTTTGCCAGAATCTCTTCGAGGCCAGCCGATAGTCCTTCTCCATGGCCTCACTGAACTCCTCCCAGGCCCGAGTTTTTGCCTCCACAACCACCCGGGCTGCAGTCTGCTTGGCCTGCCGGTACCCGTCAGCTGCCTCAGGAGTCCCACAAGCCAACCAGGCCTGATAGGACTCCTTCTTCAGCTTGACGGCATCCCTTACTTCCGGTCGGGTACTCTGCACTGCCGTTCGGCCCGTAGTTTCCGTGTCCAGGGATCGGGTTGTCTAGGCCCCCGCCTTCGACTGCCGCCTGATCCTCTCCGCACCGGCCCCTTATGGTCCCTTCTTTGGGTGGTGAGCCCACGGGAAGGCGGCCCCACGTCGCTCCTTCGGGCTGAGCCTGGCTGGGCCCCATGGGGAAAGGCCCAGCCACCAGGCGCTCGCGTACGAGCCCCAACCCCGGGCCTGGCTCCAGGGTGGGGCCCCGGTTGTGCCATACCGGACGACGTCACGGAACTCAAAATGTTACTCTTCATTCAGTTGTGATGGTAATAATAATGTGTGGTGTGTAGTTGTGATTGTAGTTGTGATGGTAATAGTAATGTGTGGTGTGTAGTTGTGATGATATTTGTGATAGTAATAATAATGTGTGGTGTGTAGTTTTGTAGCCTGTTAGGGAAAGGGCAAAAAAAGTTAATTTCCTCCTAAAATGATGTACCCAAATCTAAATGCTTGTAGCTCATGACCTGAATATAGTAGAAACCTATGTGTGGTTCCATTTGAAAGGAGACACTCTGAAATTTGTAGGAATTATGAAATAATGCAGGAAAGTATAACACAATAGATTTGGCAGAATCATGCGTTTTATGTATAAAAAAATAATAATTCCTCATCATGTTTGAATTGCAGTGGGGAAGGTCAAACATGGATTAGGAATCTGGAGGAATTTTTCACTTGATCCACTAGATGTCATCAGGATCTGGGTAATTTCAGGCAATTTGATATAAAATTGAGTCCTTTACAGATTGGCCACTTTGTGCAAAATTGGACACTTCGGACACATTATGAATTTTCAAGTTCCTACCTACACAGAACATACAACAGTGCAAAGGTGATTAAAACAACAGGAGGCGCGACCAGGAGGCGGATCCAATGATCTAACATCATAAGTGGTGATCTAACATAATATGTGGTGATCTAACATCATATGTGGTGATCTAACAAATTATCAGTGCTGATACTACTTGATCTCAGTGCTGCATTTGACACTGTCGATCACAACATACTTCTAGACAGGCTGGAAAACTGGGTGGGGCTCTCTGGGATAGTCCTAAAATGGTTCAGGTCATACTTAGAAGCAAGAGGGTATTATGTGAGTATAGGAGACCATAGGTCTGAGTGGACGTCCATGACATGCGGAGTTCCTCAAGGCTCAATTCTTGCGCCACTCCTATTCAACCTGTACATGCTCCCAATGAGCCAAATAATGAGAAAGAACCAAATCTCTTATCACAGCTATGCAGATGACACACAGATCTACTTAGCCCTATCGCCAAACGATTACAGCCCAATTGACTCCCTGCTCCAATGCATTGATGAAATAAATAGTTGGATGTGCCAAAACTTTCTTCAGTTAAACAAAGATAAAACTGAAGTTATTGCGTTTGGAAATAAAGATGAAGTTCTCAAGGTGAACGCGTACCTTCACTCTAAAGGTCAAACAACTAAAAATCAAGTCAGGAATCTCGGTGTGTCTCTAGAGTCAGACTAGAGTCAGACCTTAACTTCAGTAGTCATGTCAAAGCAATAACTAAATCAGCATACTATCATACGTGGGGCCGCCCTCCCGTGGGCTCACCACCCACAGGAGGGACCATAAGGGGCCGGTGCGAAGAGGATCGGGCGGCAGTCGAAGGCAGGGGCCTAGACAACCCGATCTCTGGACACAGAAACTAGCTCTAGGGACGTGGAATGTCACCCTCGCTGGCGGGGAAGGAGCCTGAGCTAGTGCGTGAGGTTGAGAGGTTCCGATTAGAGGTAGTCGGGATCACCTCTACGCACGGCTTGGGCTCTGGAACCAAACTCCTTGAGAGAGGATGGACTCTTCACCACTCTGGAGTTGCCCATGGTGAGAGGCGGCGGGCTGGTGTGGGTTTGCTTATAGCTCCCCAGCTCTGCCGCCATGGTTGGAGTTTACCCCGTGTGAACGAGAGGGTCGTTTCCCTGCGCCTACGGGTCGGGGATAGGTCTCTCACTGTTGTTTGTGCCTACGGGCCGAACGGCAGTGCAGAGTACCCGACCTTCTTGGAGTCTCTGGGAGGGGTGCTGGAAAGTGCTCCGACTGGGAACTCTATTGTTCTACTGGGGGACTTCAACGCCCACGTGGGCAACGACAGTGACACCTGGAGGGGCGTGATTGGGAGAACGGCCCCCCTGATCTGAACCCGAGTGGTGTTCAGTTATTGGACTTCTGTGCTAGTCACAGTTTGTCCATAACGAACACCATGTTCAAGCATAAGGGTGTCCATCAGTGCACGTGGCACCAGGACACCCTAGGCCGCAGGTCGATGATCGACTTTGTTGTCGTCTCATCTGACCTGCGGCCGTATGTCTTGGACACTCGGGTGAAGAGAGGGGCGGAGCTGTCAACTGATCACCACCTGGTGGTGAGTTGGATCCGATGGCGGGGGAGAAAGCTGGACAGACTCGGCAGGCCCAAGCGAACTGTAAGGGTCTGCTGGGAACGTCTGGCCGAGTCTCCTGTCAGAGAGATCTTTAACTCCCACCTCCGGCAGAGCTTCGACTGGATCCCGAGGGAGGTTGGAGATATTGAGTCCGAGTGGACCATGTTCTCCACCGCCATTGTCGAAGCGGCCGCTCGGAGCTGTGGCCGTAAGGTCTCCGGTGCCTGTCGAGGCGGCAATCCCGAACCCGGTGGTGGACACCGGAAGTAAGGGATGCCGTCAAGCTGAAGAAGGAGTCCTATCAGGCCTGGTTGGCTTGTGGGACTCCTGACGCAGCTGACGGGTACCGACAGGCCAAGCGGGCTGCAGCCCGGGTGGTTGTGGAGGCAAAAACTCGGGCCTGGGAGGAGTTCGGTGAGGCCATGGATAAGGACTATCGGCTGGCCTCGAAGAGATTCTGGCAAACCATCCGGCGCCTCAGGAGAGGGAAACAGTGCCCTACCAACGCTGTTTACAGTAGAGGTGGGCAGCTGTTGACCTCAACTGAGGATGTCGTCGGGCGGTGGAAGGAATACTTCGAGGATCTCCTCAATCCCGCCGTCACTTCTTCCATTGAGGAAGCAGAGGATGAGGGCTCAGAGGTGGACTCGTCCATCACCCGGGCTGAAGTCACTGAGGTGGTCAAGAAACTCCTCGGTGGCAAGGCACCGGGGGTGGATGAGATCCGCCCTGAGTACCTCAAGTCTCTGGATGTTGTGGGGCTGTCTTGGTTGACACGCCTGTGCAACATCGCGTGGCGGTCGGGGACAGTGCCTCTGGGATGGCAGACCGGGGTGGTGGTCTCTCTTTTTAAGAAGGGGGACCGGAGGGTGTGTTCCAACTATAGGGGGATCACACTTCTCAGCCTCCCCGGGAAAGTCTATGCCAGGGTACTGGAGAGGAGAATACGGCCGATAGTAGAACCTCGGATTCAGGAGGAACAGTGTGGTTTTCGTCCGGGCCGTGGAACACTGGACCAGCTCTATACCCTCTACGGGGTGTTGGAGGGTTCATGGGAGTTTGCCCAACCAAGGCATTCGACTGTGTCCCTCGCGGCATCTTGTGGAGGGTGCTTGGGGAATATGGGGTCCTGGGTCCTTTGCTAAGGGCTGTCAGGTCCCTGTACAACCGAAGCAGGAGCTTGGTCCGCATTGCCGGCAGTAAGTCAGACTTGTTCCCAGTGCATGTTGGACTCCGGCAGGGCTGCCCTTTGTCACCGGTTCTGTTCGTAATTTTTATGGACAGAATTTCTAGGCGCAGCCAGGGGCCGGAGGGTGTCAGGTTTGGGGACCACACAATTTCGTCTCTGCTTTTTGCAGATGATGTTGTCGTGTTGGCCCCTTCTAACCAGGACCTTCAGCATGCGCTGGGACGGTTTGCAGCCGAGTGTGAAGCGGTGGGGATGAAAATCAGTACCTCCAAATTCGAGGCCATGGTCCTCAGTCGGAAAAGGGTGGCTTGCCCGCTTCAGGTTGGTGGAGAGTGCCTGCCTCAAGTGGAGGAGTTTAAGTATCTAGGGGTCTTGTTCACGAGTGAGGGAAGGATGGAACGGGAGATTGACAGACGGATCGGTGCAGCTTCTGCAATAATGCAGTCGATGTATCGGTCTGTCGTGGTGAAGAAAGAGCTGAGCCGCAAGGCGAAGCTCTCGATTTACCAGTCAATCTACGTTCCTACTCTCACCTATGGTCATGAGCTTTGGGTCATGACCGAAAGGACAAGATCCCGGATACAGGCGGCCGAAATGAGCTTTCTCCGCAGATATGACGCTGAGCACATGCACTCAACTTCTTGGCGTCTTGGCAATCTTTTTATAGCCTAGGCTATCTTTATGTAGAGCAACAATTCTTTTTTTCAGATCCTCAGAGAGTTCTTTGCCATGAGGTGCCATGTTGAACCTCCAGAGACCAGTATGAGAGAGTGTGAGAGCGATAACACCAAATTTAACACACCTGCTTGTAAATACTGCTTGTAAATACATTTTCTGCCCTCCTCTATTTGCGCTTCTGGTTAGATGCTAACTGCATTTTGTTGTACTGTACTTATACTGTTCAAAGAAAATAAAGTTGAATCTAATCTAATCGAATTTGTGTGTAATAAAACACCCTCAGTCCCTGCCTTGCTTTCCCTTGTCCTGAGCTTTGCCCCATTACAATTATGTTTTTATTGTAGTGTATACCTAGTTTTGCAATCCTCTTGAAAATCAATTATTTTAGTACAATATGCACAACAATCACCACTAAATTCATGTCATAAAGGTGTATTGCTATTTCTTTAAAGTTATTCCAAGTATTTACTCCCCTTTGAATTTCTGAGATTTTCTAAGCAAATTTAAAACATGCATCTATCTATCTATATATAAAATGTAATTGATCAATGTGAAATAGATTGCAGTATATGTTTATATTTCATCTGCTCCCACACCTTATTCTCCTTAATTTATGCTGTATGGTGTTTGTTTTTTGTCAAACATTACCCAGAACTTGGGATCTTAAAATTACATATTGTGTTTGTTGGCTGTGTTGAGGGGGAGGATCTGCTGAGTTTGGATGTTTATAAGCCAGAGGACAGGCTGTCATTGGGCCTATACATGCATATCAAACAGATAGTCAGACACATAGATATAGATACATATTGTAATGTTAAAGCGTAGGCAGGTCACATGCGCTGGGAGAACAGAGGACATTTAATAAAAGAACAGAACAAAACAGAAACTAAACAAGAAGACACAACTAAACTGGGTTACATATGGATAAACCAAAACAAAGACCAAGAAAAAAACTATGGGGTAGCAGGAACTTAAATAGAGTCCTTGATGAGGGAAAACAGGTGCAGGCAATAATAAACTAAAACAGGTATACGTGATGAAGCTTAGGAAGAATGGGCGTTGGATTCGCTGGCATAGTAGGCCACCATGCCAGAATGTCACATGTATATAGTATATATGTATGGAAACAATTAAGAGACCACTGCACCTTTTTCTTTCCTGTCTAAAAAAGTCAAAAAGGAAGTTTTGAGTGAGGAACAGAAGGGTTAAAATTAAGAGACCACTGCAAATTGAACACTTCTGTTCCTCACTCAGAACTTTCCTTTTCAACTTATGTATATATATATATATATTTATATATATATATATATACACACACACACACATATACATACACACATTGGATATAAAAAATCTACACACCCCTGCTAAACTGTCAGGTTCTTGTGATGTAATAACAAAGATTATTTGCCCGCTCTTTTGCTCCAAATCTGTCAGATTGCGAGGACATCGCCTGTGCACAGCCCTCTTCAGATCACCCCACAGATGTTCAATTGGATTCAGGTCTGGGCTCTGGCTGGGCCACTCCAAAACGTTAATTTTCTTCTGGTGAAGCCATGCTTTTGTGGATTTAGATGTGTGCTTTGGGTTGTTGTCATTTTGAATGGGGAATTTCCTCTTCATCTTCAGCTTTCTAACAGATGCCTGAAGGTTTTGTGCCAAAATTGCCTGGTATTTGGAACTGTTCATAATTCCCTCCACCTTGCCTAAGTCCCCGGTTCCAGCTGAAGAAAAACAGCCCCAAAGCATGATGCTGCCACCACCATGCTTCACTGTGGTTATGGTGTTCTTTGGGTGATGTGCAGTGTTGTTTTTGCACCAAACATACCTTTTGGAATTATGGCCAAAAAGTTCAACCTTGGTTTGATGGCTGGTGTGTAATGACTTCTAATTAACATGATTTTGAATGTGATTGGTTAATTCTGAACACTGTCACATCCCCAGTTATAAGAAGGGAGGCACGCTTATGCAACCAGGTTATTGAAAGGTTTTTATTTTTCTCAAATATTTCTGTTTGTTTTTTAATTGAATTGTTCACATTAAAAGTTGAAAAAGTTCTGACATGATTTATCTTTGTCTCATTCTTTTACATCACAAAAACCTGGGATTTTAACAGGGGTGTGTAGACTTTTTATAGCCACTGTATATATACATATATCATATATATATACGTATACATGAAACATTGACAGTAGTGTGCTTATTCCCCTGATTACCACATCAGCATGTTGTCATAACTAATGGCCTGGCCATGATGTCACATTTTCATTTTTGTGTGGATTTCCTCAGTTATCTCTGTTCTTTGTATCCCATATATTCCAATTTCTATTTTATTTTATTGTAACTCTAACTTAAGCCTAGTACAAAGCAACTATATTTTAACTACAGTACTATGGCTTGGTACTCTGTTTAGCCCACACTAGAGTACTATGGCTTGGTACTCTGTTTAGCCCTCACTACATTACTATAGCTTGGTATGCAATGACCACTAGTATTAGATAGAGCCAGGCTCAGTGACCAGTATTTAGTATTAAATTGAGCCAGGCTCAGTTACCAGCATTTAGTGTTAGATAGAGCCAGGCTCAGTGACCACTAGATTATGTTAGATAGAGCCAGGCTCAGTGACCACTAGATAGTATTTGATAGAGCCAGGCTCAGTGACCACTAGATAGTATTAGATAGTTTTAGATTAGTAGCACACAAGGTTTAGTTCCAATATTATGACATAAGGTTTAGTTTCTACACTACAGCATGAGGTTATGTTCATATCGTAGAACATGAGGTTTAGTTCCTACGGTAGGACATGAGGTTTAGTTCCTACGGTAGGACATGAGGTTTTGTTCATACAGTAGGACATTTCATTGGATGGAAAAACTGCTATGCTGTATGCTTCAGGCAACAATATACTGTATGAGATTGGACAGGAAATTGTGTGCTAAAATCCTCTGCCAGCAGCGTTGGTCCACGGACATCATGACCTGAACGGTGTCGTCCTTCTGTCCTTGTCTCTGTATCCCTGCTTCCCTCTGTCTTCCCTTCTCTATCCCTCCTTCTGTCTTTGTCTCTGTATCCCTCCTTCCGTCTGTCTTCCCTTCTCTATCCCTTCTTCTGTCCTTGTCTCTCTATCCCTCCATTTCTCCCAAGCCTGCCTTTATTCCCTCCATCCACAGCTTATTCCCCATCACCCCGTAATGCAATAAATGTCTGACCATCATTTATATTAATCCACTCCTCTCCTCCACAGATGAAATGGATCTCTAACCTTGTAGGACAAGGTTGTGTGACGCCACCAGCTGAATTACCCTCTATTCTTCTGGAGCAGAGAGAGATAGAGAGAGGGAAAGAGAGAGAAGAGAGAGGGAAAAAGAGATGGAAGGAGAGAGGGAGAGAGACAGAAAGGTGGAGAGAGAAGGAGAGAGACCATGTCTATAATGAAGAGAAATAGAGACATGCAGAATTCTGTAGAATTATTCTTAATATCCAAAGGATAACACCTACACATGCATGCAAAGCAGAATTAGGCTGATTCCCAGTAATTATAGACATCCAAAAAAAGTTTCATTCATCTTTAATTAAGTCCCTAAAACAGCCTTCCATTCAATGCTCTTAGAACCCAAGAGTTGAACCCTGAAAAGTGCTCCATATGTCAGCAGGCTCTGAGACTTACAAATGAAAAAACACCCAACACACATCCTTCTCAGACCAGCACTGCTTCCCAAAATCTATTGAGATAATCCAAATCATCAATCAAACCAAAAACTCTTATTTAGAACACTGGAACAAAGAAACAAAAACAAGTTGTTATGGGGCCCTAAACACTGATTATGAATTGGCTGAATATCTTTTTTCAGACTTGTTCCCAGTGCAGGAAGGAAGGAACGGGAGATTGACAGACGGATCGGTGCAGCTTCTGCAGTAATGCGGTTGATGTATCGGTCTGTCGTGGTGAAGAAAGAGCTGAGCCGCAAGGCGAAGCTCTCGATTTACCAGTCAATCTACGTTCCTACTCTCACCTATGGTCATGAGCTTTGGGTCATGACCGAAAGGACAAGATCCCGGATACAGGCGGCCGAAATGAGCTTTCTCCGCAGGGTGGCTGGGCGATCCCTTAGAGATAGGGTGAGAAGCTCGGTCACCCGGGAGGAGCTCAGAGTAGAGCCGCTGCTCCTCCACATCGAGAGGGGTCAGCTGAGGTGGCTTGGGCATCTGTTTCGGATGCCTCCGGAACGCCTTCCTGGGAAGGTGTTCCGGTCCCGTCCCACCGGGAGGAGACCCCGGGGAAGACCTAGGACACGCTGGAGGGATTATGTCTCCCGGCTGGCCTGGGAACGCCTCGGTGTCCCCCCGGAAGAGCTGGAGGAAGTGTCTGGGGAGAGGGAAGTCTGGGCATCCCTGCTTAGACTGCTGCCCCCGCGACCCGGCCCCGGATAAGCGGAAGAAGATGGATGATAACACCATGGTACAACATCCTGCATGTTACAATATAAAACATTGCACAATGATACAATATGTCAACATGTTACAATATGATAAAACATGTTACAGTATCAATGCACAATGTTAAAATATGATAAAAACATGTTACAATATGATAACAGTATAGTATAGTATGATAACACCATGGTACAACATATTAGCATGTTACAGTAAGATAACAACATGTTACAATATGATAACAGCATGGTATAGTATGATTGCATTATGGTACAGTATAACAACTTGAAAACTCTGGAACACCTCACCAGTATGGCCAATAGAGGCCACTGTTTGTTCATATACTGTGGAGGCACATTTACATTTCCACAAGCTGTTTTATCCTCTAGTTTTCTACACACAGGAAATAAATCTGTAGGCTTTTGTATCACCAGTACAATTGTTGTTTTTCTAACAAATCATTGCTATATTTAGTGTTGTTTGAAAGTGTTGTGTGAAATTGTACAATTAAATATTTTTTTATTTAAATATTTGTAATGTTTCAGAATTAACCAACAAGAAAATGTTTAAATTATGGAATATTATTTCTATACACTTTTTTTTATTAAATAATTGTATTACTCGCTGTAATTTATTATAATTATTTTATATTGACCACAATTTGCTTCTTGAAAAGTAATCAACCTCTATGCTTTGGTGGGAACAATATAATATAATTGCAAGGATATAATTGGTAAAGTCCTTGAGGAAATGCGTGGTGTCATTTCCACTTAATTTTGTTTTGTTTTGTCTTAATTCATCTCAGACCAGCGGATGCATATTTTCATTTCTGCTAGTGCAAAGGAATGTATGATAACATGATAAGGTGCGTAAATGGAATGTACACTCACCTAAAGGATTATTAGGAACATCATACTAATACTGTGTTTGACCCCCTTTCGCCTTCAGAACTGCCTTAATTCAACGTGGCATTGATTCAAGAAGGTGCTGAAAGCATTCTTTAGAAATGTTGGCCCATATTGATAGGATAGCATCTTGCAGTTGATGGAGATTTGTGGGATGCACCCGTTCCACCACATCCCAAAGATGCTCTATTGGGTTGAGATCTGGTGACTGTGGGGGCCATTTCAGTACAGTGAACTCATTGTCATGTTCAAGAAACCAATTTGAAATGATTTGAGCTTTGTGAAATGGTGCATTATCCTGCTGGAAGTAGCCATCAGAGGATGGGTACATGGTGGTCATAAAGGGATGGACATGGTCAGAAACAATGCTCAGGTAGGCTGTGGCATTTAAACCATGCCCAAGGGGCCTAAAGTGTGCAAAGAAAATATCCCCCACATCATTACACCACCACCACCAGCCTGCACAGTGGTAACAAGGCATGATGGATCCATGTTCTCATTCTGTTTACGCCAAATTCTGACTCTACCATCTGAATGTCTCAACAGAAATCGAGACTCATCAGACCAGGCAACATTCTTCCAGTCTTCAACTGTCCAATTTTGGTGAGTTCGTACAAATTGTAGCCTCTTTTTCCTTTTTGTAGTGGAGATGAGTGGTACCCCGTGGGGTCTTCTGCTGTTGTAGCCCATCCGCCTCAAGGTTGTGCGTGTTGTGGCTTCACAAATGCTTTGCTGCATACCTCAGTTGTAACAAGTGGTTATTTCAGTCAAAGTTGCTCTTCTATCAGCTTGAATCAATCGGCCCATTCTCCTCTGACCTCTAGCATCAACAAGGCATTTTCGCCCACAGGACTGCCGCATACTGGATGTTTTTCCCTTTTCACACCATTCTTTGTAAACCCTAGAAATGGTTGTGCGTGAAAATCCCAGTAACTGAGCAGATTGTGAAATACTCAGACCGGCCCGTCTGGCACCAACAACCATGCCATGCTCAAAATTTCTTAAATCACCTTTCTTTCCCATTCTGAAATTCAGTTTGGAGTTCAGGAGATTGTCTTCACCAGGACCACACCACTAAATGCATTGAAGCAACTGCCATGTGATTGGTTGATTAGATAATTGCATTAATGAGAAATTAAACAGGTGTTCCTAATAATCCTTTAGGTGAGTGTATGATAACATGATAAGGTGCGTCAATGGAATGTATGATAACATGATAAGGTGCGTCAATGGAATGTATGATAATGTATGATTACGTCTGATAGCATTTCCACCTGTAATATGGTTTGTAGGTCCAATCCAGTATATAAGATGTCTTAGTTGGGTGGTCAGACAGAACAACCATAACTGAATTTGAATCCCCCCTGGCTGGATTAGAATGATGGTTATAGTGAAACATGATTACCTTCCTAATGTAGCGGAATATGGTTTGAATCAATAGTTAATATCAGGTCCAATATTAGCAAATTAAGAAATGTTATGCAAATATGAGAAATGTTATTCAAATCAAAGCCTTCTGTATTTTACGACGAGACTATCTACTGTAACCTTCCTGACCCTTTAGTACTTGTGTTTCAGCAGGGCTTCATCAGCCCCGTTATGATGGTGTCTGAGTGCCAAAGGACACTGTCCACCACTGAGACAATCCTGGGGGCATCCATACCAGATGCCCGAACCACCTCAACTGGCTGCTTTCGACGTAAAGGAGCAGCAGCTCTACTCCGAGTTCCTCACGGATGACGGAGCTTCTCACCCTATCCCTAAGGGAGAAGCCAGCCACCCTTCTGAGAAAACCCATTTCAGCTTCTGGCAGTTTTGGCTAAAATCTTTCTTGGTCTACCTGACTTTGGCTTGGTACCAAGAGATCCCTGAATTTTCCACTTCTTAATAAATGATTGAATAGTACTGACTGGCATTTGCAAGGCTTTCGATATCATATCTTTTTCTATCGTTTTCCACCTTTATTAAGTTCCATTACCTTGTTACGCAGGGCTTTTAACAGTTATTTTCTGCTCCCCATGGCTCAGTATCTAGCCTCCATGTAAGAGCTAACAAACTCATTGACTATTTATACACAGACACTAATTGCACTTTAAAAAGGTGTGGGAAATTCACCTTTTAATTGCCATGTTCATCTGTCTGTGTCTCCTTGTGTGTCTGTAACAATGCTAAACATACAAGGGTATGTAAACTTTTGATCAGGGCCATTTGGCTGATTTCTGTTATCATTATGATTTAAAAAGAAGCCGAATAACTATGTGATAATAAATGGCTTCATATGATCAGGGGAGAAGTCTTAAAATTAAAGGACCACTGCCAGTTGATCCCTTCTGTTCCTCACTCAAAACTTTCCTTTTCAACTTTTTGGAAAGGAATGAAAAAGGTGTAGTGGTCTCTTAACTAACTAGTGGGAGTTGTATTAATATAAAAGCATCTATGTGTGTGTATGAGTGTGTGTGTTCTCTATCTGGCCTGCCTGTATGTACAAGTGTGCTGAAGTGTGGTGTGACTTAACACTGCTGTTAGAGATTAGTTCTGCAGGGGACCCACTTGTCTTTCTGTGTTTCCATGTGTGTGGGGGGGGTGTCCTGCTTGTGATTCCTTGTGTGTGTGGGGGGGTGTCCTGCTTGTGATTCCTTGTTTGTGCGTGGGTTTTGCTCATCATTCCATTTCTTAAATTGACAGCAGGGCTCTATTTTCTCTGAACGTGATTAATCAATAAAGGTGGAAGAGGAGTGGAGGGATGAGAGTACCAACTGATAAATGGTAGGAGGTTTAGAGGAATCAGAGCAAATTCAAGTTTGGTAGTTGAGAATTGACTGACAGTTCCCCCACCTTGCAAAGCATTTGCTAACAGCAGAAGACGTGCTCACCTCCTGCTTTCTCTTTATCATTTGAAGAAGTGAGGATGGACAACCCTTTTGCAAAGCCTAATCCTATTCTGGTGATTTTCTAGATGAATATAGAGAAGAGCGGTTGACAGCATTGCTACTTCCGGTTCATCTTTCTAAAGCCCTTTTAGATTGTGGGAGTGGAGTATTTAGAACCAATTAATCTTGTGAGTGTTTCAGAATCAGCTGATTAATGTACAGTTCATTCCAACCAATTAAAGAGTGTAAGCAGCTCCATTCACTGTGACTAATCAGCCATTGTTTGTGTGTGTGTGTGTGTGTGTGTGTGATTGAAAGAAAGAAGAGTTGGTGGAAGTTGGGACAGTGTGTTGCATATTATGATGTGTGTGTGTGTTTGTGTTTGTGTGTTTGTGTGATTGAGAGAGAGAAGAGTTGGTGGGAGTTGGTGTAGGGTTTTGCATATTACGGTGTGTGTGTGTGTTTATGTGTTGCATAAGCAAAGTTACAACTTGAATGAAGTCCTTCAATATAAGCCCCCACTTCAAGGGCTAGAAAGATGCGTTGGCATCGAGTAATTGTCTCTGCCCCCCTCCCAGCTAGGGGTGGTAACGAGCTCTATAGCAGACTCGCGCAACTCAATCACTGGCTGAAACAGAGTTCTGCCCATCGCAGGAGGTAGAGTTTGTAGATAACTGTAGATAGAGTTTGTAGATAGGGCCAGGCCTGATCTGCTGAAGAGCGACGGACTCAATCCTAGCTGTAGTGGTGCTCTTCTTTTATCTAGGAACATTGACAGGAGTCTCACTCCTATAGCCTCACCATGAGATAGGGTGCCGGTCAGTCCTATAGCCTTATCATGAGATAGGGTGCCGGTTAGGCTGCAGGCTGTTAGCCAGCCTGCTAGCATAGTGGATTCTGTTGATAGCATAGCCAGAGTAGTTAGTACAGCTTTACCTATTGCCACTGTGACTCGTTACAGGCTGAGAAAAGTCAAACAAGGCAGTGCTAACAATAGCAACCTTATTAAGATAAAGCCTTCCTCCACCTCTGTCACAAATAAAAATTACTGTATCACCTCGCATCTCAAAATGGGACTCCTAAATGTTCCCTTGTTCCAAAAGCAGTTGCAGTAAATGAATTAATCTCTGATCATAAACTAGATGTTATTGGCTTGTGTGAAACGTGGCTAAAGGCTAAGGAATTCACTGCCCTAAATGAGGCCTCTCCTCCTGGTTATACTAGTGATCATATCCCTCTTGCATCCTGAAAAGGAGGGGGTGTCGCTAATATTTATGACAGTAAATATATATGTACTCTCAAACATGTCACTGAGTTTCATTCTTTTCAAGTTTTACTCATGAAAATTAACCAGGCTGATAAATTGTTTTACATAGCTACTATTTACAGGCCCCCCGGGTCATACCCAATGTTCCTCAATGAGTTTACAGAATTCTAGTCTAACCTTGTAGTCATGGCAGATAGTATTCAAATTTTCATATGGAAAAGTCCAATGATCCTCTTCAAAAAGCCTTTGAAGCCATAATTGACTCAATGGGTTTTAGCCAACATATCTCAGGTCCAACACACTGCCAAAATTATACCTTAGATTTAGTCCTGTCACAAGAAATAGATATTGTAGATCTAATAATTTCCCCCCAAAATCCTGGAATATCAGATCACTGTCTTATTACGTTTACCGTTAAAACAAGAAATCCACTTGCTCCGCAAACAGTAAGTACTATAAATTCTTGGACTACAAATAGATTTCTTGATATTCTTACAAGCTTGCTCATCAACGACAGAGTTAATAAATCTGCAAACGATCAAATTGAAGATCTAAACTCAACACTGCGAAATACTTTAGATATGATACGCAACAAGAAACAACTGTGAAGTGGGTCTTCACTTTAGCTGTAATGAATACATTAACTACTTTGATGAAAAGATCATCACCATTAGAAAACAAATAACCAACTCCTCCTTAAATAATTATGGTCCCCAAAACCTCAGTTGTCCTGAGAATGTCCTGAACCTCCAGCAAATCAAACACTGTCTACGAAAAATTTTTAAATAAGATTTTAGTCCTGGAGATGCGTGGAACGCATCCCTTATTATTAGTTCCATCCCTCCTGTTGAGACATGGCAGGGACCATGGCTCAATCTTGCAGCCAGAGCGAACATGTTTCTTGGCAGTCAGGGTCTGTCCCCTACAGTGTATATCCCTCCATCGTTCTTCGAGGCACCATCCCGTTCCCATCGTTCTTTTTCCACTATTGATGCGTGCTGTTGCATATCCTTCAATACCTCAATTGGTATGAGGGGGTTGATTTGAGTGTTCAGTGTCAGGGCCGACATAGAGGTGAACAGTGTTCCCGCCTCCTTTGGTTCAATCTTGATGACGTGGGTCTCATCATACTCTGGTTCCTGTATCCGGTCTTGTGTGGGATCAGTCATGTAGACCACACCTGAATCACCCCTCCCCATCTGCCGTCCTACCAGCCAATGTTCTCCAGTGGTGTGTTGTCCCACCATGCTGATCATGATCGGGTGTGTCAGGGCTGCCAATTTCGCTGCAGCGTCGGCCAATGCATTCCCCTTGCTTACATCATCTGTCCCCTTCGTGTGTGCCTTACATTTTACCACGGCCAATGCTCTTGGAAGCTGTATAGTTACTAACAGCTTTATGAGTAACTCCGCACGGGTCTGCCAGTGGAGGTGGTCATGCCTCTTCTTGCCCACTGTGCAGCGTAGACGTGTATGGTTGAATGGGCATACTGGCTGTCAGTGTAGATCGATACCTCTTTTCCTGCATATAAGATGCATGCTTCCGTTAATGCAATTATCTCTGCTGCCTGTTTCTTCATCAGGCTTGATGTTGGCCAACCCCACCAATGCTTTTTCTGCTTTCCGCTTCTTCTTCTCCTCCCTGCATTGTTCCCTCTTCTTTGCTTGTTCTATCCACACAGCTATTGCCGTTAATTGGGCTTGGATTTTTTCCCGTCTTCTTCCCTTGCTTAAAATTTCCTTACTTTGCAAATTTCGCCTAATGAACTGCAGTTCTTCTAATTTAAAGTTGCCTGAAAAATCAAAATGTTTTTTCCATTCCCCTATATACGTTATGGCACCCGGGTGATTATTGCGCATGTATTTTTCATCTGTGGTTAACGTTTTCTCATTACATTGCCCCATTTTGTAATACTAAAATTGCATTTACTTACCTGGGACGTCCCCTCTAATTTTAACTTAAATTCAATAAAAGTTTCTTATCTTGTTTATAGTGAATCCTATCGAATCCACCATTTACTGTCTCTCCACGAAAATCCCAGATCTCAGCGTTTAGGTTGGTTGGAAATCCCCGATTCCCCACCAGGTCCCAGACCTAGACAACGTATCCCTGACACGTTTTTAATCTAACCCACGACTGTCGTTTAGGTTGGCTGGAAATCCCTGATTTCTCCACCAGGTCCCAGACCTAGACAACGTATCCCTGACACATTTTTAATCTAACCCACGACCGTAGAGAGCGTTTAGGTTGGCTAGAAATCCCTGATTTCCCCACCAGGTCCCAGACCTAGACAACGTATCCCAGACACGCTTTTTATCTAACCCACGAATACAGTTTCTTAGTGGTTTCCACACGACTCACTACAATTTTCTAAAAGATAACGAAAACTTTTACCGTTTTTTCCGGCTCCCGGTGAGGTCCTGGTTCGACGGGATCCTTCACTGTCCCTCGGGACGGCCGCGGATCAACACCTAGGTGGTCCCCCTCCGTGAAGGTCGGCGGGGCCGTCGACGGTGTTAATGACCTGTTGCTCCTCCGTCGCCCCGACGGGCAGGTATCGGATCCCGGGTTTCGGCACCAATTAATGTTGGGTTCAGTTCACCAAACTTCTATATAGTCTAATTTGTCTAATGAGAAAGAACCACACCAAGAGTCAGAAAGACGTTTTAGAAGTCACTTCTGCAGAAGGGAGAGAGCCGTTGATCTCCACTGAGCCAGGAACGAGCCTGCCTGTAGGATTCAACTCAGCAACTCACACCTTCTCCATGGGTGGACTCGTTTTTATTTAGAAGCACAGCGTTCAGTAGTCATAACACACATGTCCTTTTCCTCTTGGTTATCTCTAGTTGTTATTGCATACTGGAACATCTTGTTATTGAGCGTTATAGGTAGGAAGCATGTGGACAGTAATGAAAACCACATAACTGTTTCAATTGGAACATGTTATTCTAGGCTTATACTGAATGTAATTTAGATAGATTGGTGAAAGCTTTCACAATGATTGAAACAGATCCTATATGAAACATTAACTTCTTACACTCCCTGACCAGGTGTCAATGGGGACACTTTTTTGATCTCGTATCGCTCAACACTAACTCAATTTGGAATGAGTTCTAAACCCACAAATTGTCATCTAGACCCGATTCCAACAAAAGAACTTAAGGAGCTATTTCCTGTGCTAGTTCTGCCAATGTTGAATATAATAAATTGCTCCTTTTCCTCCGGATGTGTACCAAACTCATTAAAAATAGCGGAAATTAAGCCTCTTCTTAAAAAAATACATCTGGATCCCGACATATTACCTAATTAAAGGCCAATACCGAACCTCCCATTCCTCTCAAAAATCTTAGAAAAATGTGTTTCCCAACAACTGAATGCCTTCCTAAAGACAAATAACATTTATGAAATACTCCAGTCCGGTTTCAGATCCCATCATAGTACTGAGACTGCACTCGTGAAGGTAACAAATTATCTTCTAATGACCTCAGACAAGGTTCCGCATCTGTCCTGTTGCTTCTTGATCTTAGTGCTGCTTTTGACACTAATGATCACTCCCTTCTCTTAGAGACACTGGAAACCCATATTGGGCTACATGGACATGTTCTAGCCTGGTTTAAATCTTATTTATCTGAAAGATATCAGTTCATATGTGTGGATGGCATATCCTCTGACAAATCAAAGGTATGTTTTGGTGTTCCTGGGTAGATTGATTTCCTGCCGGTTGGGCCCTGTCCGGGGCCTCCCCCAGATAGGACCACAGCATCACCGGACCCCCCTGTCTCAGCCCCAAGGTCTTACGCTGCTATATTATTGTGCTGGTGAAGTACAGTCAATTCTCCTTCTCCATTATAAATCCTTGTAGGCATAAGGAAGGCATTTTCTAAATGTTTTAAAACTTAGGAGGATATGAGGTCCTGGCCCACACCTGGGGAGTACCTGATTTGAAAGACCAAAGTCCCTGTCCAAAGTCCTCCTGGTTGTGTTGCAGATCAAGACGACACCTGACGATTTCGGCTGTCACTCTGCTGATACCTCCCCCTCCCCTGTGTTGTCCCTGTCCTTGTCCATCTGGTCATGCTTCCAACCTGGACTAAGTTTACATAAACTCTGGACTCAGCCCACATGCATTTATTAATTATTCCAATTTGTACTCTTAATATGTTCACCTGGCACAGCCAGAAGAAGACTGGTCACCCCTCTGAGCCTGGGTCCTCTCTAGGTTTCTTCCGAAATTTCGGCCTAGCCACTGAAATTCAACACTACTGTTGTTTGCTCCTTGGGGTTTAAAACTGGGTGTTTTGTAAAAGCACTTTTATGACAACTGCTAATGTAAAAAGGGCTTTATAAACATATTTGATTGATTGATTGGTGGGTACCCGTCCTCCCCCTCTTCCCTGACTGGTGGGTAGATGTCCTCCCCCTCTTCCCTGACTGGTGGGTAGATGTCCTCCCCCTCTTCCGTGATTGGTGAGTAGACGTATTCCCCCTCTTCCGTGATTGGTGAGTAGACGTCCTCCCCATTTTCCCTGACTGGTGGGTACACGTCCACCACCATTTGGTTTGGTTTGTTTGCACTATAGAAATTACCAGGATATCTAGCTAATGAAAAAGTATGAAAAATGAAGCTGGTGGTCCCTGGGCCTGCGAAGAAGAGAATAAAAGCATTTATTTAACTGTGCAGTAGGATGAAAAATAAAATGGTACTAAAATAAATTGCAGGAGTGAATTGGCCTACCTTTATTAATTACCTTTATATGGCCTACCTTTATGCACCCAACACTGCAGGAGTGGATGTATGATAAGGCCTACCTTTAAACAGTGGATTTAGCAGGAGTGGATGGATGATAAGGCCTACCTTTAAACAGTGGATTTAGCAGGAGTGGATGGATGATAAGGCCTACCTTTAAACAGTGGATTTAGCAGGAGTGGATGGATGATATGACCTACCTGTAGTTAATGCAGCTTAGCCCTAACCCTTACAGTAGTTACTATAGTTAATGTAGGTTAGCCCTAACCCTTACTGCAATTACTGTAGCTAATGCAGGTTTGCCCTAACACTTATTGTAGTTACTGTAGCTAATGCAGGTTTGCCCTAAACCTTACTGTAGTTACTGTAGTTAATGGCGGTTTGCCCTAACCTAGGGTGACCAAATTTTCAAACCCCCAAACCAGGACCCTTATGTAACCGCACGTTAATGCACAAGCACATGTATGCGCTTATGCACCCGTGTTGGTCATCATGCGTGCTTGTGGTTGGTGGAGCGGGGGGCTCTTTGATGAGAATGGTTGCTTTGATCCACCGACTCATATGTGGAAACTTTACAGTATTGTCATTATTATTATTGTGGTGTTGAAAACCGGAACAATGTGGTAGTGAATCTCGGAAACCGGAACATTTTAGTGTTTTGCAAATATTTGTCGGGACCTGGGACACCCAGCTTGAGACCGGGACAGTCCTGGGCAAACCGGGACATCTGGTCACCCTTACCTAACCCTTACTGTAGTTACTGTAGTTAATGCAGGTTAGCCCAGGCCTTACTGTAGTTACTGTAGTTAATGCAGGTTAGCCCAGGCCTTACTGTAGTTACTGTAGTTAATGCAGGTTAGCCCAGGCCTTACTGTAGTTACTGTAGTTAATGCAGGTTAGCCCAGGCCTTACTGTAGTTACTGTAGTTAATGCAGGTTAGCCCAGGCCTTACTGTAGTTACTGTAGTTAATGCAGGTTATCCTGAACCCTTACTGTAGTCACTGAAGTTAATGCTGGTTAGCCCTAAACCTTACTGTAGTCACTGAAGTTAATGCTGGTTAGCCCTAAACCTTACTGTAGTCACTGAAGTTAATGCTGGTTAGCCCTAAACCTTACTGTAGTTACTGCAGTTAATGCAGGTTAGCCCAGGCCTTACTGTAGTTACTGTAGTTAATGCAGGTTAGCCCAGGCCTTACTGTAGTTACTGTAGTTAATGCAGGTTATCCTGAACCCTTACTGTAGTCACTGAAGTTAATGCTGGTTAGCCCTAAACCTTACTGTAGTTACTGCAGTTAATGCAGGTTAGCCCTAAACCTTACTGTAGTTACTGCAGTTAATGCAGGTTAGCCCTAAAACTTTCTGTAGTTACTGCAGTTAATGCAGGTTAGCCCTAACCCTTACTGTAGTTACTCTAGAAAATGCTTCTAAAGCTAAATATCAAAATTCTCATAATACCTAAAATATATTTAATATCTGAGAGATGTCTCCACACAAATACACATGCACATTTTCATGCACACAAACATGCAAACACACATACACACACCCAAACATACACGTCAACTTCCTCCAGATGAGGCCTCTGGCCGACCTGTCAGTCACCCATGCCTCTCATCACCAAGAGCCAAAGTATAGTGACAAGTGTGAAATCAGAGCATGCCTTTCACCTGCCATGGCTAATCTAGTTAGCCATCAACGCTAATATCTGCTAACGCATGCTGAACAGCTCTCATTAAGACAGCATGAGGCCCACCAGCCTCGTAGCCATCCGGCACAAAATGCTAACAACCACATGCACAGAGTCTATTTAATTTTAGACTAGGTCAGAAGTATGACCAGGTGGACAAGGACAGGGACAGCAACGGGCCCTCCAAACCAGGTAATCCGCAGGTGTGGACCAGGACCAGTATCCAGACTACTGGGATGATGTGTAGAAAACCTTCCTGAGGGGAGAACGTTTCTCAATATATCTGCTGATAGGAAAATTGCTGAAAAACATCCAATGGTTTTGTCAGTCAAGGCCAAAATATGACTACATCTTTTTTCAGAATGCCTTCCCCCTTTAATCCATACTGTGATGTAATAGTGAGGGGGTTTTCACATGCAAAAAATATTCCCTGCTCCTTCTGGCCAATTACGTGTGAACCAAATCGGAGTCCAGGCCTAACAATGCCACTGACCAGGGCTAATGTTGTCCTTATTTCATTTTGATTGACCCAGTAACTTTCTGATGTTTGATGACAGCAAGCTGGCACTATTTTCACACAGATACATTCTGCCTGTTTCAAAACGATTCAAAGTTGTCTAGGAAGGCTGCTCATGTCCTTGTGCAGACACATTAGCCAAAAGAAGAGATAAAAGACAATTAAAACTCTCAGTACCACCAAGAATAGGAGAAGGAGTTGGGCCCGATACAATGACAGGCGGCACAAATCGGCACATACATGATATAGGACACAATATTTGGGGAGACTTTTTACATCAACAACGCCACATCTAGCAGTCAAAAGAGATTGTGTTAGGAAAGGAGTCTTAGAAGCAATCCTTTCATTCTGGTATACAAGACTTACATTGTTAACACATTTTTTGGTTGTATGCTATGAAATATTTTATATATTAGAGATTTTATGGAGATGAGCTTAAGTGCTGATCTCTCTATCAGTGGTGTAATGGCAGCCATGATCAGTCGAAATGCAGAAGTACAATCAGCCAGTCAATATACATGTGATTTACAAACTACAGAAACAGGTAATCAATTGGTATAAAAGTGTATGAAATATGTATTACTGAGATGCTGTTATAGCAACTGGCAGCCGATGTAGACAAATGCTCAAGCCCATTCACTTTCCTCAGCATTGATTATATTACCCTGAGACACTTGGATCATCTGTCTTTCTCTTTCTCTATTTCTTTTCCCCCACCTCCCTCTTGCTTATTTTTCTCTCTGTTCTCCTCTCTTTTTCTACTCTCTATTCACTCATTTTCTCTCTCTTTAAACATTCCTTTGTTTTTTTTTCTTTCACTCAGCGCTCCCTCCATCCATAATATCAGATTTATGTTCTTTTCATTCACTCCATGCTCTCTCCATCCACACTACAGATTTATAGTTCGGGTTAGGGTTAACCCTGGGACGGGTGCTAGGGTTAACCCTAACCCTTGTTGAATCACTGCGACATGAAGCAGGTTTTTCATGATTTGATGATACATTTTTATGTCGTTGTCCATCCATCCATCCATCTTCTTCCGCTTATCCGGGGCCGGGTCGCGGGGGCAGCAGTCTAAGCAGGGATGCCCAGACTTCCCTCTCCCCAGACACTTCCTCTAGCTCTTCCGGGGGGACACCGAGGCGTTCCCAGGCCAGCCAGGAGACATAGTCCCTCCAGCGTGTCCTAGGTCTTCCCCGGGGTCTCCTCCCGGTGGGACGGGACCGGAACACCTTCCCAGGAAGGCGTTCCGGAGGCATCCGAAAAAGATGCCCAAGCCACCTCAGCTGACCCCTCTCGATGTGGAGGAGCAGCGGCTCTACTCTGAGCTCCTCCCGGGTGACCGAGCTTCTCACCCTATCTCTAAGGGATCGCCCAGCCACCCTGCGGAGAAAACTCATTTCGGCCGCCTGTATCCGGGATCTTGTCCTTTCGGTCATGACCCAAAGCTCATGACCATAGGTGAGAGTAGGAACGTAGATTGACTGGTAAATCGAGAGCTTCGCCTTGCGGCTCAGCTCTTTCTTCACCACGACAGACCGATACATCGACTGCATTACTGCAGAAGCTGCACCGATCCGTCGGTCAATCTCCCGTTCCATCCTTCCCTCACTCGTGAACAAGACCCCTAGATACTTAAACTCCTCCACTTGAGGCAGGCACTCTCCACCAACCTGAAGTGGGCAAGCCACCCTTTTCCGACTGAGGACCATGGCCTCGGATTTGGAGGTACTGATTTTCATCCCCACCGCTTCACACTCGGCTGCAAACCGTCCCAGTGCATGCTGAAGGTCCTGGTTAGAAGGGGCCAACATGACAACATCATCTGCAAAGAGCAGAGACGAAATCGTGTGGTCCCCAAACCTGACACCCTCCGGCCCCTGGCTGCGCCTAGAAATTCTGTCCATAAAAATTACAAACAGAACCAGTGACAAAGGGCAGCCCTGCCGGAGTCCAACATGCACTGGGAACAAGTCTGACTTACTGCCGGCAATGCGGACCAAGCTCCTGCTTCGGTTGTATAGGGACCTGACAGCCCTTAGCAAAGGACCCAGGACCCCATATTCCCCAAGCACCCTCCACAAGATGCCGCGAGGGACACAGTCGAATGCCTTCTCCAAATCCACAAAACACATGTGGATTGGTTGGGCAAACTCCCATGAACCCTCCAACACCCCGTAGAGGGTATGGAGCTGGTCCAGTGTTCCACGGCCCGGACGAAAACCACACTGTTCCTCCTGAATCCGAGGTTCTACTATCGGCCATATTCTCCTCTCCAGAACCCTGGCATAGACTTTCCCGGGGAGGCTGAGAAGTGTGATCCCCCTATAGTTGGAACACACCCTCCGGTCCCCCTTCTTAAAAAGAGGGACCACCACCCCGGTCTGCCATCCCAGAGGCACTGTCCCCGACCGCCACGCGATGTTGCACAGGCGTGTCAACCAAGACAGCCCCACAACATCCAGAGACTTGAGGTACTCAGGGCGGATCTCATCCACCCCCGGTGCCTTGCCACCGAGGAGTTTCTTGACCACCTCTGTGACTTCAGCCCGGGTGATGGACGAGTCCACCACTGAGCCCTCATCCTCTGCTTCCTCAATGGAAGACATGTCAGCGGGATTGAGGAGATCCTCGAAGTACTCCTTCCACCGCCCGACGACATCCTCAGTTGAGGTCAACAGCTGCCCACCTCTACTGTAAACAGCGTTGGTAGGGCACTGTTTCCCTCTCCTGAGGCGCCGGATGGTTTGCCAGAATCTCTTCGAGGCCAGCCGATAGTCCTTCTCCATGGCCTCACCGAACTCCTCCCAGGCCCGAGTTTTTGCCTCCACAACCACCCGGGCTGCAGCCCGCTTGGCCTGTCGGTACCCGTCAGCTGCGTCAGGAGTCCCACAAGCCAACCAGGCCTGATAGGACTCCTTCTTCAGCTTGACGGCATCCCTTACTTCCGGTGTCCACCACCGGGTTCGGGGATTGCCGCCTCGACAGGCACCGGAGACCTTAAGGCCACAGCTCCGAGCGGCCGCTTCGACAATGGCGGTGGAGAACATGGTCCACTCGGACTCAATATCTCCAACCTCCCTCGGGATCCAGTCGAAGCTCTGCCGGAGGTGGGAGTTAAAGATCTCTCTGACAGGAGACTCGGCCAGACGTTCCCAGCAGACCCTTACAGTACGCTTGGGCCTGCCGAGTCTGTCCAGCTTCCTCCCCCGCCATCGGATCCAACTCACCACCAGGTGGTGATCAGTTGACAGCTCCGCCCCTCTCTTCACCCGAGTGTCCAAGACATACGGCCGCAGGTCAGATGAGACGACAACAAAGTCGATCATCGACCTGCGGCCTAGGGTGTCCTGGTGCCACGTGCACTGATGGACACCCTTATGCTTGAACATGGTGTTCGTTATGGACAAACTGTGACTAGCACAGAAGTCCAATAACTGAACACCACTCGGGTTCAGATCAGGGGGGCCGTTCCTCCCAATCACGCCCCTCCAGGTGTCACTGTCGTTGCCCACGTGGGCGTTGAAGTCCCCCAGTAGAACAATAGAGTCCCCAGTCGGAGCACTTTCCAGCACCCCTCCCAGAGACTCCAAGAAGGTCGGGTACTCTGCACTGCCGTTCGGCCCGTAGGCACAAACAACAGTGAGAGACCTATCCCCGACCCGTAGGCGCAGGGAAACGACCCTCTCGTTCACCGGGGTAAACTCCAACACATGGCGGCAGAGCTGGGGAGCTATGAGCAAACCCACACCAGCCCGCCGCCTCTCACCATGGGCAACTCCAGAGTGGTGAAGAGTCCATCCTCTCTCAAGGAGTGTGGTTCCAGAGCCCAAGCCGTGCATAGAGGTGATCCCGACTACCTCTAATCGGAATCTCTCAACCTCACGCACTAACTCAGGCTCCTTCCCCGCCAGCGAGGTGACATTCCACGTCCCTAGAGCCAGTTTCCGTGTCCAGAGATCAGGTTGTCTAGGCCCCTGCCTTCGACTGCCGCCCGATCCTCTTTGCACCGGCCCCTTATGGTCCCTCCTGTGGGTGGTGAGCCCACGGGAGGGCGGCCCCACGTCACCCGTTCGGGCTGAGCCCGGCCGGGCCCCATGGGGGAAGGCCCGGCCACCAGGCGCTCGCATTCGAGCCCCAACCCCGGGCCTGGCTCCGGGGTGGGGCCCCCGGCTGCGTCATACCGGGCGACGTCACGGTACTCAAAATTGTATTCTTCATTAAGGGGTTTTGAACCGCTCTTAGTCTGACCCGTCGCCTAAGACCTGTTTGCCTTGGGAGACCCTACCAGGGGCATATAGCCCCAGACAACATAACTCCTAGGGTCACTCGGGTACTCAAACCCCTCCACCACGTTAAGGTGGCAGTTCTATGTCGTTGTCATGCAGCAAATTGCCTTTGCGATGTGGTATTTGAAATTCACAGTAAATAGTAAACAATTATTTATATAAATGTAAAGTGGGATATGTTCTGTGTACGTGGCACAATAGGAGACCCTTACCACTTAACCTTTTGATTATTTACATTTTCAAATTTCTCTGAAGTCGGAATGGCTCATCTCTCCAGTCAGAATGGTTAGTCTCTCTGTCGGAATGGCTAATCTCTTAGTTGGAATGGTCAATCATTAGAATAATGAATGCTCCTGTGTTCTTGATTTAGCATGTCTGCGTGTCCTCAAATGTGTGTTAATTCCACAGCATCTTGCATCTCACCCACACTGTGCCCAAAGTTCATAATTCACCCTGCCGAGAAGAAATGGTGGAATTGTAAAGCAGCCCTTGTTTTTAGTCCTTTTGTCCTATGAATAAAAGTATATTCTCTCCCTGACCCTTTATCCAGGAGTTTCTCATAGACTGGTACTCAGTTTTGCTGACACATTGTCTGTCTACAGTCTGGATCACTCCCTCTTTTCCCAGATGGCCTGGACTTATTTTAACTCCTACAATCTGTCAGTCTGTCTGTCTGTCCATTGTTATAGGTGGATGAGGATACTTTTTGGGTGATCCTCTTGGTACTCTGGGCCCTTTAGCTTCTCACAGTCGTTAAGAATCTTGGTGTTATTTTTGATAGCTCCTTCAAATTTGATAAGCAGATTAGATCAGTTGTCAAAACTAGCTTCTTTCAGTTAAGACTTATAGCGAAGGTTAAGGTCTATCTCTCTCCCAAAGAAAGTTATCCATGCTATTATTACTTCTCAGCTAGATTATTGTAATTATTTGTACATGGGAGTAGAACAGTCATCTTTAAATCAGCTCCAGTTAGTACAAAATGCAGCTGCTCGTCTTTTAACTACAAAAATAAAGCGTGAACACATAACACCAGTCTTGGCCTCCCTCCATTGGCTTCCTGTCCATTTCAGGATTGATTTTAAGATTTTATTGCTTGTTATCAATCAAATTTAATCAAATGTATTTATAAAGCCCTTTTTACAACAGCAGTTGTCACAAAGTGCTTCACAGAGACACCCGGCCTTAAACCCCAAGGAGCAAACAACAGGAGTGTTGAATTTCAGTGGCTAGGAAAAACTCCCTAAGAAGGTCGAATTTTATGAAGAAACCTAGAGTGGACCCAGGCTCAGAGGGGTGACCAGTCCTCTTCTGGCTGTGCCGGGTGAGATATTAAGAGTCCAATTGGAATAATAAATACATTTCTCTGGGCTAAATCCAGAGTCTATTTGATTTTAGACTAGGTCAGAAGTATGACCAGGTGGACAAGGATAGGGACAGCAACGGGCCCTCCAAACCAGGTAATCCGCAGGTGTGGACCAGGACCTCATCTCGTCCTAAAATTTAAAACTGGAGGAGACAGAGAAAAGTTAGTAGTGCATTCCTCATATCCCCCAGCACAATAATATAGCAGCGTAACACCTTGGAACTGAATCAAGGTTTTAAATGGGTTAGCGCCATCTTATCTTGCTGAACTCTTACACCGCCATTCTCCAGTTAGATCACTGAGGTCAACTAACCAGTTGCTCTTGGATGTCCCAAGATCCAGGCTTAAAAAGGCATCCACGCCTTTGCCGTGGGTGCCAGATCCTCTGGAATAGCTTACCTCTGCACATTAGAGCTGCACAGACTACACTAACTTTTAAATTGTTGCTAAAGACACACCTTTTCATTCTGGCTTTTAATCCTAGCTGACTTTGGCATCAGATGTCTTTTACTGTGCTGCTGTTCTGTTTCTTTTATTTTCTTTTGATTTGTTAATAACTTTTTACTTGCTAATTTATGTACTTGATGTTATCCTGTTCAGCACTTTGGTCAACCATGGTTGTTTTAAATATGCTTTATAAATAAAGTAGACATTGACATTGACCAGTCTAATCTGCAACACTCTGCTGTAACTTAGCGATCAACACACCAGTCTAATCAGCAATCCTTTAGGTTTTAAAATGCAGGATCTTCATCTGACCATGCATTGCAACATTGTTGCATGAGTGGTGATTAAGATATAAGCTGTAAAAAATTTAGCCTTATAAAAAAATGAAATAATGTTAATGTAACCATTTTTGTTTCAGTTAATGCTCTACACAGGAACACACAACCCTGACGTTGTCAACACCATGCTCTACCCAGTGTTATATACAGGAACGCACAACCCTGACGTTGTCAACACCATGCTCTACCCAGTGTTATATACAGGAACACACAACCCTGACGTTGTCAACACCATGCTCTACCCAGTGTTATATACAGGAACACACAACCCTGACGTTGTCAACACCATGCTCTACCCAGTGTTATATACAGGAACACACAACCCTGACGTTGTCAACACCATGCTCTACCCAGTGTTATATACAGGAACACACAACCCTGACGTTGTCAGCACCATGCTCTACCCAGTGTTATATACAGGAACACACAACCCTGACGTTGTCAACACCATGCTCTACCCAGTGTTATATACAGGAACACACAACCCTGACGTTGTCAACACCATGCTCTACCCAGTGTTATATACAGGAACACACAACCCTGACGTTGTCAACACCATGCTCTACCCAGTGTTATATACAGGAACACACAACCCTGACGTTGTCAACACCATGCTCTACCCAGTGTTATATACAGGAACACACAACCCTGACGTTGTCAGCACCATGCTCTACCCAGTGTTATATACAGGAACGCACAACCCTGACGTTGTCAACACCATGCTCTACCCAGTGTTATATACAGGAACACACAACCCTGACGTTGTCAACACCATGCTCTACCCAGTGTTATATACAGGAACACACAACCCTGACGTTGTCAGCACCATGCTCTACCCAGTGTTATATACAGGAACACACAACCCTGACGTTGTCAACACCATGCTCTACCCAGTGTTATATACAGGAACACACAACCCTGACGTTGTCAACACCATGCTCTACCCAGTGTTATATACAGGAACACACAACCCTGACGTTGTCAACACCATGCTCTACCCAGTGTTATATACAGGAACTAAATTCCTCTCTGTCACTTCCTAACTGTCACTAGTGTAGAAGATCTAGTCCAACTGTTACCAATGCATTTCCTTTTAATCATGAATTATGGTTTGGCAGTAAATACAGAATGTGAAAGAGCTAATAGTTCACTCTAGAGTCATGATTTGTTATTTCACAGGTGTTTTTTGGGGAATCCTGAGGCCAGACTCCATTCCCCTATACCGCCTTAGGCAATTACGCACATTTGAAATGCAAAATGTTGGATTTGTAAAGGGCTGGCTTGGGATGGTGTGTGTGCGTGTGTGTTATGTCTTTGTGTAGCTAAACTTAACAGCCTCCAGCATCTAAGTCCACTGGCACACCAGCACTTCAGCAGTCAAATAACAATAACATCAGACAGCTCTGCTACCTCTCTGCTACCTCCCCAGTCAAAGGCCATAGAAGAACCATCTGAAGCAGAGAGCAGACTAACAACATTCCTTCTACCAGTTCAGTATTTTATACACATTCTGTGTTTGGCTCCCCTGGGATTTTTCACTCCCTACACTCTGCTTTCAAATTCAAATTTACCACATTAAAGTTTGCCACAGCTAATCTGCAGGAAAAAAAATCTGGTGCTACTTCAATTTTTTGAGCTAAGTTGCCTGGAGTCCCTCTTCCACAGCTATATCACTGCAGATGAATGGATGTGTAAGACATGATTGCATGGCTATTGGTGAATACCTCTAGAGCCATTATGGACCAGATACATACTGTGTTTAGTTTAGTTTTAGTTTGCAATATGTCATGTGCTCATACTTCAAATAACAAAAGTGAAAACACTCCTATTATGGTTTTCAACTGGATACTGTTTGTAGGGTTATATACAGTATCCAAATGACAACCTGGTACTATTTCCATGTTTTAAAACAGTATCACAATGACAACCTTGTAGTATTTGAATGTATTATTAAAGTATCCAAAGGACAACCTGGTAGTATTTCCATGTTTTAATACAGTATCCAAATGACAACCTGCTAGTATTTCCATGTTTTAAAACAGTATCCAAATGATAACCTGGTAGTATTTCCATGTTTTAAAACAGTGTCAAAATGACAACCTGGTAGTATTTCCATGTTTTAATACAGTATCCAAATGACAACCTGGTAGTATTTGAATGTATTATTAAAGTATCCAAAGGACAACCTACAGAAGTAGTAGTTGTTAATATACAGTACCAAGACCATTCTGTTAGGAGATGTAGCTTAATATACAGTACCAAGACCATTCTGTTAGGAGATGTAGCTTAATATACAAGACCAAGACCAGTCTGTTAGGAGATGTAGGTTTATATACTGTACCAAGACCAGTCTGGTAGTAGTAGTTGTTAATAAACAGTACCAGGACCAGTCTGGTAGTAGCTGTACTAGACAGAACAATGACAGAACAATGTTACAACTGGTTAAAACCGAACAAAGACCAAGAAGACAAACTAGGAAAGGACAAACTTAAACAGGGACAGTGATCAGGAACACAGATGAGACAATAACGACAATAAACAGGTGATCCAAATGAGGGAGATATGGTGTTGGATTTCACTGGCAGCATGACAGGACAGGACAGAAGTCCAGGACTACGAGGAAGAGATGGTGTTGGATTTCACTGGCATGGCAGCCTGCTAGGCCATGACAGAAGGACGGAGCAAAATAATCAGATGTATTTGCAACAGTAACATTTTTGAAGTTCATCAGTCATTTGGTATCAATAATAATTCTTATCCAGAGAAAATTACAGTTTGTGGATTTGTTCATTCATTGTGAATTAGTTAAATGCATGCTTTCATTCATTCACTCATAGGGAATTATTTAGTATTTACATTCATGCATTCATTCATAGTGAATTAGTTACAGTAAGTGCATTCATTCATTTATTGTGAATATATACATATTCAGAATGAATTTACATTTTGGTGGCCAATTTACTGACACAATAACTTGGTTTTGAACTGAATTAAATGTTTTGGGTGAGTTACAAAATTTGCAGACATGCCATAGAGTTGTGATGTCCCACAAAACAGATTGCACTTACAGTTTAGAGAATATTAAGACTGTTTCAAATAATGAGCCAACGAAATTGAGAACAACTGTAATGACTCAACATGATATAGAAAAATATAATGTACTTTATATGTATACACCTCAATCATTGCAAGGTATTTACCAACAGTAAATGGGATGCTGATGTCCTTAAAATTTATTTTATAAAGCCCTTTTTACAACAGCAGTTGTCACAAAGTGCTTTACAGAGACACCTGGCCTTAAACCCCAAGGAGCAAACAACAGTTGTGTTGAATTTCAGTGGCTAGGAAAAACTCCCTAAGAAGGCCGGATTTTAGGAAGAAACCTAGCGAGGACCCAGGCTCAGAGGGGTGACCAGTCCTCTTCTGGCTCTGCCGGGTGAGATATTAAGAGTCCGATTGGAATAATTAATAAATTTCTCTGGGCTAAATCCAGAGGCTATTTGATTTTAGACTAGTTCAAAAGCATGACCAGGTGGACAAGGATAGGGACAGCAACGGGCCCCCCAAACCAGGTAATCCGCAGGTGTGGACCAGGACCTCATCTCCTCCTAAAATTTAAAACTGGAGGAAACTGAGAAAAGTTAGAAGTGCATTCCTCATATCCCCCAGCACAATAATATAGCAGCGTTACACCTTGGAACTGAGACGGGGGGGTCCGGCGACATTGTGGCCCTACCCGGGGGATGCCCCGTACAGGGCCCAACAGGCAGGAAATCAATCCACCCACATTGCCAGGCATCAACCAAAGGGACACCCACCAACCGCAACCCCCCTGAAAGAGGGCTGAGTATTGCCAGCAGCGTACAGCCCAATTGAACAAGTCTTGTCTAGAAGTAACAAAAGCATGGATACATTTTTCTGCAGCAGTTTTTGATAGAACATTTCAAACTTTTGCAATGTTTCTAAGATGAAAATAAGCAACTCTTGAGACATATTTTATATGTTCATCAAAGGAGAGGTCAGGGTCAAAGGTAACGCAGAGGTTTTTTATAGTTTTTTGGTATACAACCATGCAGCCGTCGAGGTTCACAATGAGATCTGCTAACAACGCTCTTTGTTTTTTGGGTCTTAAAATTAGCATTTCTGTTTTCCTTGACTGGAGTATTTCATAAATGTTATTTGTCTTTAGGAAGGCATCTAGTTGTTGGGAAACAACTTAGAGGAACGGGAGGTTCGATATTGGCCTATAATTGTTTAATATGTCGGGATCCAGATTAGATTTTTTTAGAAGAGGCTTAATTTCCGCTACTTTTTGTGAGTTTGGTACACATCCAGAGGAAAGGGAGCAATTTATTATGTTCAGCATTGGCTGACCTAGCACATGAAATAGTTACTTAAGTAATTTTTTTGGAATCGGGTCTAGCTGAGCATTTGTGGGTTTAGAACTCATTACAAATTTAGTAAATGTGTCGAGCGATAAGGTATAAAAAAAATTCAAGTGTCCCAATTGACACCTGGTCAGGGAGGTTCAGGACATTTTTTGGACAACTGAGATTTTTAGGACCATAACTATTTAAGGAGGAGTCAGTTATTTGTTTTCTAATGGTGATGATCTTTTCATCAAAGTAGTTCATGTATTCATTACAACTAAAGACCCACTTCACTTGCAAAGCTTTGCTTTTTTGTTAACTTAGCAACTGTATCAAAGAGACATTTTTGATTGTTTTTGTTCACCTCAATCAGGTTGGAGAAATAAGCTGATCAAGCAGACGTGAGTAATTCTCTGTATTGTAGTGTACTGTCTATCCAGGCTAGTCTAAATACTTCCAACTTGGTGGAGCGCCACATTCGCTCCAATATTCTGGAGGCTTGCTTAAGTGCTCTAGTATTGTCTGTGTACCAGGGAGCAAGTTTATTTTTGCGTATTTCTTTAGTTTTTAGTGGTGCAACTGTGTCTAATGTATTTTGCAGTATTGTGTTTAGATCCTGGATTTGATCGTTTACAGATTTATTTACTCTGTTGTTAATGAGCGAACTTGTAAGAATATCAAGGAATTTATTTGTAGTCCGAGTATTTATAGTACGGCTTTTGAAACTCATTGTTTGCGGAGCAAGTGGACTTCTTGTTTTAATGGTAAATGTAATAAGACAGTGATCCGATAATCCAGGATTTTGGGGGGAAATTATTAGATCTACAATATCTATTTCTCGTGAAAGGACTAAATCTAAAGTGTGATTGTGGCAATGTGTTGGACCTGAGACATGTTGGATGAAACCCATTCAGTCAATTATGGCTTCAAAGGCTTTTTGAAGAGGATCATTGGACTTTTCCATATGAAATCGCCAAAAATGTAAATACTATCTGCCATGACTACAAGGTTAGACAAGAATTCTGGAAACTCATTGAGGAACATTGTGTATGGCCCGGAGGGCCTATAAATAGTAGCTATGTAAAACGATTTATCGGCCTGGTTAATTTTCATGAGTAAAACTTGAAAAGAATGAAACTCAGTGATATGTTTGAGAGTACATTTATATTTACTGTCATAAATATTACCAACACAGGCACGAGGGATATGATCACTAGTATAACCAGGAGGAGAGGCCTCATTTAGGGCAGTGAATTCCTTAGGATTTAGCCACGTTTCACATAAACCAATAACATCTAGTTTATGATCAGAGATTAATTTATTTGCTGCAACTGCCTTTAGAGCAAGGGTTCTAACATTTAGGAGTCCTATTTTGAGATGCGAAGTGATACAGTCATTTATATTTTTATTTGTGACCGAGGTGGAGGAAGGCTCTATCTTATTAAGGTTGTTTTTGTTAGCACTACCTTGTTTAACTTTTCTCAGCCTGGAATGAGTCACAGTGGCAATAGGTAAAGCTGTACTAACTACTCTGGCTATGCTATCAACAGACTCCACTATGCTAGCAGGCTGGCTAACAGCCTGCAGCCTGACCTGCACCCCATCTCATGTTAAGGCTATAGGAGTGAGACTCCTGTCAATGTTCCTAGATAAAAGAAGAGCACCACTCCAGCTAGGATGGAGTCCGTCGCTCCTCAGCAATGCAGTTCCATGTCCTTGTCTCTTCATAGCCCCTAAACCCTAATCCATTAACCCTTCAAATGCATGACAATGAATTATTGAGGACCAATGTGCCAGTGAGACCCAACGCCCTCTGTCCCTCATCTGCCGTGTCAGTGAGACCTAATGCCCTCTGTCCCTCACCTGCCAAGCTAGTGAGACCCAATGCCCTCTGTCCCTCACCTGCCGTGCCAATGAGATCTAATGCCCTCTGTCCCTCACCTGCCATGCTAGTGAGACCCAATGCCCTCTGTCCCTCACCTGCCAAGCTAGTGAGACCCAATGCCCTCTGTCCCTCACCTGCCATCCCAATGAGATCTAATGCCCTCTGTCCCTCACCTGCCGTGCCAGTGAGACCTAATGCCCTCTGTCCCTCACCTGCCGTGCCAGTGAGATCTAATGCCCTCTGTCCCTCACCTGCCGTGCCAGTGAGACCTAATGCCCTCTGTCCCTCACCTGCCGTGCCAGTGAGACCTAATGCCCTCTGTCCCTCACCTGCTGTGCCAGTGACACCTAATGCCCTCTCTCCCTCACCTGCCATGCCAGTGAGACCTAATGCCCTCTGTCCCTCACCTGCCGTGCCAGTGAGATCTAATGCCCTCTGTCCCTCACCTGCCGTGCCAGTGAGACCTAATGCCCTCTGTCCCTCACCTGCCTTGCCAGTGAGATCTAATGCCCTTTGTCCCTCACCTGCCGTGCCAGTGAGACCTAATGCCCTCTGTCCTTACCTGCCGTGCCAGTGAGACCTAATGCCCTCTGTCCCTCACCTGCCGTGCCAGTGAGACCTAATGCCCTTTGTCCCTCACCTGCCGTGCCAGTAAGACCTAATGCCCTCTGTCCCTCACCTGCCGTGCCAGTGAGACCTAATGCCCTCTGTCCCTCACCTGCCTTGCCAGTGAAACCCAATGCCCTCTGTCCCTTATTTGGAGCACAGACACCTGTTTATTGTGTGTTCCTCATCACCATCCCTATTGAAGTTTCAACTTTCCCTTTGTTTCTTGTTGGTTGTTGTTTGAAATCTTTTCCTTTGCATGTTCTTCTATTTTATGTTCTGTTAGAGTAAGAAACAAAGTACTTTAAAGGACAAATATCTTGTGGGTTTTAGAGAACAGGCAAATTCTTATTGGCAGTGTTTAATTCCCCAGCTCGGTAATACATAGTTATATCCAATTTGGGCCATGCTGTCAGACATTAGTGTTAAAGCATAGGGCCTCTATAGTTGGAACATCTAATTTAAAATCAAAAATATAAGAGACCCCAACCACAACCAGACCTAGAACAAAACTGACTGATGCAAAGCCTCAGACAGAAGACACTTCAATGGATTGGCTCCTGTTTAATCCCCAACACTGTGACGTTGTCTAACTCAATTGCATAATTACACAGATAAAAAACACAGAGGTATATTACCCTGCATGCAGTTGTGGCAGGCTGCAGGTCAAAGTGATACCAATGGTGTTTTCTTTGCTAATTATTAATTAAACCTATTTTCCTGCATGTCAGTTTATTCTCTCTAAGCCTCAGAGTTCAAATTGAGCTTGATGGATGACTGACAGCTCTGACAGCTCATTAAGCCTTGTTAGAACAGATTAATTGAACGACACAATATTTATGTCTCTGTGATGACCGGTTATCTGCCATCTATCGCTAAAATGATCTCCACGGATTGAAAACCACTGGTCCATGTAATCCTCATTATTTGTAATGCGTAGAAAAAAAATGATAGCTTCTTGTGTTTTGTGGTGATGAAGACAGTAAATTGGAAATGTTAAAATGCACAGCGAGGGGGAAAAGGAGAGAGCGGTGTCAGGGAATTAATAAAGTATATTGAGACGGATGAAAAATAGTTAACATCTAAAAGAAAGAATAGAAACATATTCAAATGATCCAGTATTTTATTTCCATTTTTCCTATTTTTTCATTTCATATTTCCAGCGATTGAATCGTGCTCTACTTTCTCCCACCTACACCAGTACATTCTACATTTCTCATCTCACTTTCTATTTAGTTTTTCACAATATTGTTTTTACCAAAACTTTGCTAACTTTTGTAAAGCTGCTTATCTCTGGGGACGAGCTCAGACTCAAACCCAGCATTTCAGCTTTTAAAAAACAACAAGGCCCTAAAGAACCTATATGTTTGAACCATTCTACAGCAGGCCTATAGCAAAGCCTCAGGAAACTCAATTTAAAACAGAAATACTGAGTATGCCAACGCCGCCAGTGTGCATTGGTTGAATCTCTGGTGGTGTTTTTGGTACATACTGTATTAACTAACAGAATTAAGCTTCTACAAATGTGTACACATAGAAAGTAACACTCACAATCAGAAAACACAAACCGAACACATGCAGCAACTAGCATTGCTGTGTCTTTTAAACTGCTGACCAGTTTTGTACAATGGAATATAGAAAAAACAAAACTAGGTTGCATTTAAATGCAATTTGCACTACAATGTTTTTATCTTTTTAACTGGCTTTTCAAATATATTTTGTCACTTTTCTTATTTAAAAGAATAAACAGACAATTATATTTTGGAATCACATCGAGAGAGAGGTTTAATCTCATTTAACCCAACCCAGATGTTTATATCTATATTGTAGTATACAAGATTATACCCTCCTGATATAGTTTAGCATCCACCATTGCAGAGGTTATTTTTATCCTCTATTAAGGCAGTGATATCCTTAAAGGCTGCCAAAAATATCCTGAAAAAATGCTGACTGGGAAATATGAAAGGTTCCAGGCGGTTATAGTAAGCATCTCTGTGCATAGTGAACCAGCGTCATTGCTGTGCTGGCGGTACGCCCCAGCAGAGGTGACCCTCATGTGGGATGGAGAGGTGGGAGGACCTCAAAGTCATCCACCACGGAAAGATCCCAGGGGAACCGAAGCCATGTCTGGAATCAGCCTATCCATTAGGATCCAACAAAAGAAATGTAGAGTCAAAAGGGCATTCCACCTTAACACCTAAGGTGTATATGTACTCAACTAATTATCCTCAACATTGCAGAATATTGTTTTATAATTTTAGAATAGCCGCAAAGGATCCATTCAATGTAGACTTACTATTTTTGTTTAGGTTTCCTGATGAATCTCAAGCTAAAAGTAAAATTTTCTTTATTTTAAATTATGTATGAGGCTATGAATAAACATTTTAGAGCAGCTTTTAATCAAAGTCTCAAACTGATTTGTAAAGGTCTACCTTTAGGTTTTTTGAGCCAATAACACGCCTCACACTATTTTCCCATTGTAGTTAGAGTTACACATTTTAAAATTTGGTTTACTGATAGTCATTTCTGATCTGAAAAGATTTCATTGAGGAATATAGGCCACTTTAGCCATATTTATGTTTTATCCTAACCCTAACCCAGTCCATCCCTAACCATAACCTTTCTCTGTCTGTCCATCCCTAACCATAACCCCTCTCTGTCTGTCCATCCCTAACCATAACCCCTCTCTGTCTGTCCATCCCTAACCATAACCCCTCTCTGTCTGTCCATCCCTAACCATAACCCCTCTCTGTCTGTCCATCTCCAACCACAACCCCTCTCTGTCTGTCCATCCCCAACCACAACCTTTTGCTGTCTGTCCATCCCCAACCACAACCTTTTGCTGTCTGACCATGTAGCCAACCTCCAGCCAGATAGGCAAGTGTAGCATTACTGCTTCATCTCAGAGCTAGCATAGCATTACGCTTCACCTCAGAGCTAGCGTAGCATTCCGCCCTTAACTCAGAGCTGGCGGATTTACTTGGAATATAATCCACAGCCTTCACACATAGTGGGCCTGCTGCATGGGCAAAGGCATCACGACGCGGCTCCAAAGAGCTGACAGCATGGATAGGTTTTGCTAGCTAATCCCATTCCAATGAACTTGAGAGGAACATATTGATTTCCATATGGCAATGACACCACATAGCACCTTAGGCAGTCTGTTTAGAGGTGAATTTACAGACGCTCTCTGTATTATGCAGTCGTCAATGTAACTGCTAAGAGTTTGGAATCCATGTCAAAAATAAATTAGAAATAACTGATCAAATCTTCGAACAATATTATGTAACTGACTGACTGGGTTTAATGGAAAATATGTGGAGCGCAAAACTTTAGTTATTGACTTCGCTCCTAAAGCTAGGCTTTGAAGTCTACAGTTTAATCATTTAGATACATTTATCCAGAATTATGCAGATAACTCTGTAGAAGTGTACATCCTACTCAATGAATACGTTATTGGCAAAAGTCAGTGTTCAAAAAAGACATTGAACATATTAAACATAATAAACATAGCAAGCGCTGGAAGGAGTGGCTGGTATTATTTTACCCTTAAGAGAATTATTCTACCATTCTACTCATTCTCCTGGGATGCAATGTCAGAAAACAGCTAAGCTCCATAGCCTTGTGATAGAGAATGGTCATAAAATGAAAAATATATTTACCCCTGTGTCAGTGGTGTTAGCCATTGGTGTCTGTATTTCATGCAGAGGACAGTATTGGATGTAATTGTGTCTGACATTGGTGTCTGTATTTCATGCAGAGGACAGTATTGGATGTAGTTGTGTCAGACATTTGTATCTGTATTTAATACAGAGGACAGAATTGGATGTAGTTGTGTCGGACAATGGTGTCTATAGTTAATGCAGAAGACAGTATTGGATGTAATGATGTCAGACATTGGTGTCTGTAGTTAATACAGAGGACAGTATAGTATTGGATGTAGTTGTGTCAGACATTTTCTATGTGTTTTATATGGTGAGTACATATTCTATGTGTTCAATATGGTGGGTGCACATTCTATTTGTTCAATATGGTGAATGCATATTCTATTTGTTCAACAAGGTGAGTACCTATTATATTTGTTCAATATGGTGAGTACTTATTTTATTTGTTCAAAATGGTGAATGCATATTCTATTTGTTCAATATGGAGAGTACCTATTCTGTTTAATGTGGTGTGTACATATTGCTGTGTGAATTGTTATTGGTTTGGGTATTGTGTGTGCATACAAGTGTGTACTACCTACTACCTATTTAAACCAAGCAATCTGCTGTGTCTAAACCAGGCTATCAACAGCATCTTTCATCACCAATATGTCTCATCCTTCTAGATCTCTCTATGCATTCGACACTATGAACCATCACATTCTACTTTCCTGATGTGGGCCTCTCAGGCTCTGCACACAGTTGGATTACATCCTACCTGGCAGGCTGTTCCTAGGTGACAATCTAGAAGATCGTTGTCTGCAATGTAGCCTTTTACTGCTGGTGTTCACCAAAGGCTTTGTTCTAGGCCATCTCCTCATCTCTCTATGAACAAAGTTGGCTTTGTCATACCCTTACATCTTTTCTTATCACTGCTATATAAATGACACATCATCCCTTCCAATATTCACATGTCCAGACATGCCTTCCCACAGAAGATGAGTAGATCAGTCTTGTCAAGGTTAAGTTTGAGGCCAATATCAAAGCGACAAACTCAGCCAGGCAGAGATGCATGTTGTCACCTAAATATTAAATATTAAATAAACTCCTGCCACCATCTGTGTAACTTGCAAAAAAGATTTAATAACAAGGTTTTGGTGCAAAGACCTTCATTAGGTTATTTTACATTAAAGAAGAAAAGACCATCTTAAATAGATAGGTTGGCTGGGGTGGACCAATTGGATCTCACTCACGACACATGTAACTCATTAAAGCAAGAGACATATGTAACCACATAATGGAGTCATTTAAACAATACAAAATGAGCATTACACTTGGCTAAAGTTCACAATAGTCGTAATAAAGAACAATAATCAAGATAAAGATAGAAAAAAAGATAAGGTTGCAAATAGGGTAACATTGCCATACCAAGGATAATAATCATCAAGTCTAATCAGAACTTGAAAAGATGTATCTTAAAATCTCCTAAAATCAACTGAATATTGAAAGTGCTAGTGGCTTCTTCAGCAGTGCCAGTGAAGTCTCCACAGCACCTGCTTGCAGCAAATGGTGCAAACAGTAAGGAAATATGACTCAGTAAGCAAATTTGGATTCAGCTGGAGTGGAACGGAGGAAAAGTCCAGGCCCCAGTGTGTGGTTCATGGTGATGTTCTTAGCAAGTAATCCATGAAACCATCACATTTCAAACAGGATCTCACAACCAAACATGCAATGCTGAAAGACAAACCAGAATATGTGATGAACTGAAGCAGTCCAAGTCCACAGTCCAATCCTGTGTTACATCCATAGCCAAAGTACAGGAAGCTTTATATCGTGTCAGCCTCCGCATTGCGAGAGCCGGTAAACCACACACAAAGCTATCAACAGCTTGTAAACCAGAATAACCACACTGTCTAAACCAGGCTAAATACAATAACTAAACCCAGCTATCTATAGTATCTAAACCATGCTGTCTATTGTAACTAAACCAGGCAATTTAAAGTAACTAAACCATGCTGTCTATTGTATCTAAACCAGGCAATCTACAGTAACTAAACCGTGCTGTCTATTGTATCTAAACCAGACTATCAACAATATCTAAACCAGGTTATCTACAGTATCTAAACCGTGCTGTCTATTGTATCTTAACCAGGCTATCAACAATATCTAAACCAGGTTATCTACAGTATCTAAACCGTGCTGTCTATTGTATCTTAACCAGGCTATCAACAATATCTAAACCAGGTTATCTACAGTATCTAAACCGTGCTGTCTATTGTATCTCAAACCAGGCTATCAACAATATCTAAACCAGGTTATCTACAGTATCTAAACCATGCTGTCTATTGTATCTTAACCAGGCTATCAACAATATCTAAACCAGGTTATCTACAGTATCTAAACCGTGCTGTCTATTGTATCTTAACCAGGCTATCAACAATATCTAAACCAGGTTATCTACAGTATCTAAACCGTGCTGTCTATTGTATCTTAACCAGGCTATCAGCAATATCTAAACCAGGTTATCTACAATATCTAAACCAAGTTATCTACAGTATCTAAACTGTGCTGTCTATTGTATCTTAACCAGGCTATCAGCAATATCTAAACCAGGTTATCTACAGTATCTAAACCGTGCTGTCTATTGTATCTCAAACAGGCTACCAACAATATCTAAACCAGGTTATCTACAGTATCTAAACCATGCTGTCTATTACTGTCAGACTCACTACTTCAGCATCAGTTTCAACACACAGCCTGGAGTTTGTTTGCCACTCAAGCCAGCTTGACTTCCATATGAACACTGAAACATATGTGACGACCCATAAACGAATAAAGACCTTCCCCAATCCAAGCTGTGGATGAACAGGGAGGTCCGACAACTGCAAAAAGAATGTAATGCTGTTTTCAGATCCGGCGATCCATCCAGGGTGAATCTGAAAAGCTGGCTAAAAATGACCACAAACTGCAGATTGAGGAGCACTTCAACAACTCCGAAGCTTGCTGCATGTGGCAGGGCATCCAAGCATGACAGACCACCAGCCGAAGAAACCTAACCCCACAGCCAGCAATGTCTTCAACAACAAGTTAAACGAGCCAGCCAGCCAATAAAGCTGAACTCTTTCCAGTGGCCCCCCTCAGACTATCCACTGTAGATGTGTGGTCTGCACTGAGCAGGGTGAATGCATGCAAGGCTGCTGGTCCTTCTGTACCCACAACTGCGTTCCTCTACACAGTTCCAACAGCATCATTAAGTTCATAGACGACACCACGTGGTAGGCCTGATCAGTGACAATGATGAATCAGACTACAGAGACGAGGTCAAGTACCTGGCAGCATGATGTGCTGACAACAACCTTGTCCTCAATGCAAGGAAAACCAAGGAGCTCATTGTGGATTACAGGAAGTTTAAAGGCTGCAGTCACACCCCAGTTCTCATTGATGGCACTGAGGTGGAGCGTCTGTCCAGCTTCAAATTCCTGGGTGTCCACATCTACGAGGACCTCTCCTGGATCCTCAACATCTCAACCCTAGTTAAAAAGGTGCAGCACAAAAGGTGCCTGAATTTTTTGAGGAGGCTGAAGAAGTCCATCTTCCCAGATCCTTGTGAACATTTATCACTGCACACTCGAGAGCATTCTGATGAACTGCACCACATTGTGGTTTGGCAGATGCTCCATGGCCGACTGAAAGGCCCTACAACAGGTGGTGGAAACCGCCCAGCACATCACTGGTACCCAGCTCCCAGCCAACGTAGACCTCCAGCACATCACTGGTACCCAGCTCCCAGCCAACGTAGACCTCCAGCACATCACTGGTCCCCAGCTCCCAGCCAGCGTAGACCTCCAGCACATCACTGGTACCCAGCTCCCAGCCAACGTAGACCTCCAGCACATCACTGGTACCCAGCTCCCAGCCAGCGTAGACCTCCAGCACATCACTGGTACCCAGCTCCCAGCCAACGTAGACCTCCAGCTCATCACTGGTACCCAGCTCCCAGCCATCGTAGACGTCCAGCACATCACTGATACCCAGCTCCCAGCCAACGTAGACCTCCAGCGCAAGCGGTGTCTGCGCAGGGCGTGCGGCATCATCAGGGACCCTTCACACCCATGCCACAAACTATTTGCACATCTTCACATTCCACTGGTAATATACATATACTTCATACTTGTAAATACTTGTACATTTCCTGCCCTCTATTTGCACTTCTGGTTAAATGCTTACTGCATTTCGTTGAACTGTACTTGTACTGTTCAATGACAATAAAGTTTAATCTAATCTATTGCATCTAAACCAGGCTACCAACAGTATCTAAACCTGGTTATCCACATTATCTATACCTTGTTGCCTATTCTATCTAAACCACAATGTAAATTCTATTTAAACCACGTTGTGAAACCAAGCTATTATGTTTTCATTGTGGTCTGCTTGAAAAGCCAATTCCAGCTTTACTTGTCTTAGGGCAGAAAGTGTGTTTTGGGTAAATACTGACTAAATGATTGGATTAGTGTTCCTAGGTTGGATGATTGCGTGGTGGTGGGATTACAGACCACACCACCACATCAATGGATTTCCTGTCAGATTCCATGTATCTGATAGACCTCTATATCTAACTCTCCTTTTCCCCTCTCTTTGTGTCTCTCTCCTCTTTCTCCCTCTGTCTCTCTCTCTCTCTCTCCCTCTGTCTCTCTCTCACTCCCTCAGCCTCTCTCCGTCTGTCTCTCTCTCTAAAACTCAATTCATATCTGTCAAATTTCTCTGCCAGTTCCATTGTTTAAGACCTATCGTCTCATGTTCTTTACTGTTTTTGCAGCCAATGTAGGATGAAATGATGTGTCACTAACCAGAAACCGATTTGCTTCAATAAAAAAAACACAGACTCCCTTATTGATCATGTCTGGATGTCTCCTTCTGATTTGAATATCTTTGAGTTGCTCCTGCCAGGCCCTATTTTCAAAGTACCTCACTTCCCTATTGGTCAAGCATTTCATTGAGGATACCATTGCCATTCTATTAACCAATCAACTGTCTTCTCTGATTGATTCTGATAAAGACAGACCTGAAAAGAGACCTACAATATGATTGTAGTCTTTTTTTGTTAATGAGAATTTGAGTAAAAAAAATTCCATGATGAGTACAATGGGTTTAATATTGATTAAAAACATGGGTTTTATTAACTATATGGACTTCATTATTTGTATTGTCAATATTCCAGAAATCTAGTTATTTATAGGATCAATGTCTTTAAAGGCAACATTATGTAGATTCCTCCAAGTTTGCTTGCTTAAAAACAACAGTGCTTCAATTAATGCTGCATTACTACTGAATAATAACCGAGCAACTAAACATAAAACCATTATCCTCCTTTCATGGTTTTCATGTTTTCATTATATATCTGTTCTCTTCCTCTCCTTGAACTGCCACCTTAACGTGGTGGAGGGGTTTGAGTACCCGAGTGACCCTAGGAGCTATGTTGTCTGGGGCTATATGCCCCTGGTAGGGTCTCCCAAGGCAAACAGGTCCTAGGCGACGGGTCAGACTAAGAGCGGTTCAAAAACCCCTTAATGAAGAAAAAAATAATGTGTTCTGTGACGTCGCCCGGCATGGCGCAGCCGGGGCCCCACCCTGGAGCCAGGCCCGGGGTTGGGGCTCGTTCTCGAGCGCCTGGTGGCCGGGCCTTTCCCCATGGGCGAGCGACATGGGGCCGCCCTCCCGTGGGCTCACCACCCACAGGAGGGACCATAAGGGGCCGGTGCAGAGAGGATCGGGCGGCAGTCGAAGGCGGGGGCCTAGAAAACCCGATCCCCGGACACAGAAACTAGCTCTAGGGACGTGGAATGTCACCTCGCTGGCGGGGAAGGAGCCTGAGTTAGTGCGTGAGGTTGAGAGGTTCCGACTAGAGGTAGTCGGGATCACCTCTACGCACGGCTTGGGCTCTGGAACCACACTCCTTGAGAGAGGATGGACTCTTCACCACTCTGGAGTTGCCCATGGTGAGAGGCGGCAGGCTGGTGTGGGTTTGCTTATAGCTCCCCAGCTCTGCCGCCATGTGTTGGAGTTTACCCCGGTGAACGAGAGGGTCGTTTCCCTGCGCCTACGGGTCGGGGATAGGTCTCTCACTGTGGTTTGTGCCTACGGGCCGAACGGCAGTGCAGAGTACCCGACCTTCTTGGAGTCTCTGGGAGTGGTGCTGGAAAGTGCTCCGACTGGGGACTCTATCGTTCTACTGGGGGACTTCAACGCCCACGTGGGCAACGACAGTGACACCTGGAGGGGCGTGATTGGGAGGAACGGCCCCCCTGATCTGAACCCGAGCGGTGTTCAGTTATTGGACTTCTGTGCTAGTCACAGTTTGTCCATTACGAACACCATGTTCAAGCATAAGGGTGTCCATCAGTGCACGTGGCACCAGGACACCCTAGGCCGCAGGTCGATGATCGACTTTGTTGTCGTTTCATCTGACCTGCGGCCAGATGTCTTGGACACTCGGGTGAAGAGAGGGGCGGAGCTGTCAACTGATCACCACCTGGTTGTGAGTTGGATCCGATGGCGGGGGAGGAAGCTGGACAGACTCGGCAGGCCCAAGCGTACTGTAAGGGTCTGCTGGGAACGTCTGGCCGAGTCTCCTGTCAGAGAGATCTTTAACTCCCACCTCCGGCAGAGCTTTGACTGGATCCCGAGGGAGGCTGGAGATATTGAGTCCGAGTGGACCATGTTCTCCACCGCCATTGTCGAAGCGGCCGCTTGGAGCTGTGGCCGTAAGGTCTCCGGTGCCTGTCGAGGCGGCAATCCCCGAACCCGGTGGTGGACACCGGAAGTAAGGGATGCTGTCAAGCTGAAGAAGGAGTCCTATCAGGCCTGGTTGGCTTGTGGGACTCCAGAGGCAGCTGACGGGTACCTACAGGCCAAGCGGACTGCAGCCCGGGTGGTTGTGGAGGCAAAAACTCGGGCCTGGGAGGAGTTCGGTGAGGCCATGGAGAAGGACTATCGGCTGGCCTCGAAGAGATTCTGGCAAACCATCCGGCGCCTCAGGAGAGGGAAACAGTGCCCTACCAACGCTGTTTACAGTAGAGGTGGGCAGCTGTTGACCTCAACTGGGGATGTCGTCGGGCGGTGGAAGGAGTACTTCGAGGATCTCCTCAATCCCGCCGTCACGTCTTCCATTGAGGAAGCAGAGGATGAGGGCTCAGAGGTGGACTCGTCCATCACCCGGGCTGAAGTCACCGAGGTGGTTAAGAAACTCCTCGGTGGCAAGGCACCGGGGGTGGATGAGATCCGCCCTGAGTACCTCAAGTCTCTGGATGTTGTGGGGCTGTCTTGGCTGACACGCCTGTGCAACATCGCGTGGCAGTCGGGGACAGTGCCTCTGGGATGGCAGACCGGGGTGGTGGTCCCTCTTTATAAGAAGGGGGACCGGAGGGTGTGTTCCAACTATAGGGGGATCACACTTCTCAGCCTCCCCGGGAAAAGTCCTATGCCAGGGTTCTGGAGAGGAGAATACGGCCGATAGTAGAACCTCGGATTCAGGAGGAACAGTGTGGTTTTCGTCCAGGCCGTGGAACACTGGACCAGCTCTATACCCTCTACAGGGTGATGGAGGGTTCATGGGAGTTTGCCCAACCAATCCACATGTGTTTTGTGGATTTGGAGAAGGCATTCGACTGTGTCCCTCGCGGCATCCTGTGGAGAGTGCTTCGGGAATATGGGGTCCTGGGTCCTTTGCTAAGGGCTGTCAGGTCCCTGTACGACCGAAGCAGGAGCTTGGTCCGCATTGCCGGCAGTAAGTCAGACTTGTTCCCTGTGCATGTTGGACTCCGGCAGGGCTGCCCTTTGTCACCGGTTCTGTTCGTAATTTTTATGGACAGAATTTCTAGGCGCAGCCAGGGGCCGGAGGGTGTCAGGTTTGGGGACCACACGATTTCGTCTCTGCTCTTTGCGGATGATGTTGTCATGTTGGCCCCTTCAAGCCAGGACCTTCAGCATGCACTTGGACGGTTTGCAGCCGAGTGTGAAGCGGTGGGGATGAAAATCAGTACCTCCAAATCCGAGGCCATGGTCCTCAGTCGGAAAAGGGTGGCTTGCCCGCTTCAGGTTGGTGGAGAGTGCCTGCCTCAAGTGGAGGAGTTTAAGTATCTAGGGGTCTTGTTCACGAGTGAGGGAAGGATGGAACGGGAGATTGACAGACGGATCGGTGCAGCTTCTGCAGTAATGCAGTCGATGTATCGGTCTGTCGTGGTGAAGAAAGAGCTGAGCCGCAAGGCGAAGCTCTCGATTTACCAGTCAATCTACGTTCCTACTCTCACCTATGGTCATGAGCTTTGGGTCAATAATAATGGCTGTTTTGGTAGTGGAGGAGATTCCTTTAAATAATGTATGCATATGTACTATAATACTGTTCCTTAACACTCCCTTGTAGACATTTCGTTGGTTAAAAGGAATACAGTTAAATACTTGACATTTCTAATAATTTTCTGTGGCCCTTATGGGACACATTTAGTCTGGATGTGGTGTGTGTGCTTGCATGTGTGTGTGTACAGTATCTGTGTTTGAGCGTTTCACAGAAATAATTCCCCTGGAAACTCACAGGCTAGTGGTTAGTCCCTCCCCTAACAATGCCAACCCCCTTAGCTAATTTTAGGCCGGCCCCCATCCATCCGGCCAACAGCAGCTGTTCCATATTCATCAAGCCCCACCCACAACCTCCCATCTTAAAGTGCCCTGGTCCCTGTTATGGAAACACTCAATGCACTCATACTGGGCTGAGCTCACACACACTCACACTCACTGTTACTCTCGCATCACTCTCTATCTCTCAATCTCTTCTCACCTGTCTCTTACAACCTATTTCTTCCCCACACTCTCTGTCTTTCTTGCTCTACTCCTCTCTCAACTCTTCTCCTCACTCAAGTCTCTTTATTTCTTTCAATTGGTGTCCTCTTTCCTTCTCCCTGAGACTCCAACACACACACACGCACACAACCTGCGGCACAATACCTGTGTGTAGCAGAGTGTGTTGCCCTGAGTCCATTTCATTCTTGTAAGGAGCAGAAGCAGGAAAGGACAGTGAGATGGTGTAGAAAGACAACTGACGACCGGATTGATGAAGTTGCTCACCTGGCTGCTGAGTCTCTGACAGTGATGATGATATGGGAACTGATTCTTTCTGTCTGCATTCCTGTTTGTACTTGGAATGAATGAATTTTAAACCTGGACTGACAGATGGATGTTTCTGAACTGTGTTTTCCAGACACACACGGCTGCCACAACCAGTAGGTTCCTTTCTATTCTTATCTACTCTTTGCTGTCCGTCTCTTTCATACCACTATTTTTGTCTTAGCTTTTTTTACTTATTTTGTGTTACTATTTTCAAAATGTCAATATCTGGCAATGTCAATACTTCATAGTGGACAAAGTCCAGCATTCATGTAAACCCATCTTTAATTACAACATGTACAATTTAGATTCTGAAAAGTGACAGCCTACCTGAGAAATGTAAACATGTATAAATAGGGTTTACACACTTCCCACCAGATGGTATTGCCTATACTAAAGATAAGGTTTAATGTTAGGGTTCAGAACATTGGATTTTGAAAGGGAATACATTTTTTTTGCATCAAAAAGTCCTAACATGACAAAAGCATCACTGTGTTTGAGTTTAATTTGAAGAATAATATTGTTTACCAGTTAAACATGTGTCTAAAAGTGTTCTCTATTTACAATGTTAAAATTCATAACTGCATAATTATTTTACTGAAATAAGCAACTCAATATTCAAGTCTTACACAGATAGCAATTTATACAGGCAGAACCGTCTGATCGCATTTGCCTGATGTTTAAATATTAGCCCTTCAATTAACATAATTAGCTAATTATAACAAATTATAACAAATTAGTAAACACAGGAAAACGGACTGGAATTGAGGATGTCCAAACAAATGCTCTAAATAGCTAATGACACAATATTCATTTCTCTTCCATTTAACAAATTTAACTAATCTTAGACCATTAGGTCTTGAGAGCAGCCGCCTCTGGGTAATCCTTTCAATGTTAAACTCTACATAAGATTAGGTTGCACAGGTAAGGGGACCCATTCTAGGGAACTCTCCAGTGACTGTACATTAGGTAACTGTGGCAAGACCCTTTAAATCCTGTCCTTACCTGCTGTCCCCTTTACTACCTATATGTATTGGAATAATTACATTGCTATTAATTATAAGTAAATAAAAACTCCAGGAGTGTGTAGGTGCACACCAAAACTCTATATATCTACAGTATTAATGTTTGCAAGTCTCTAGAAATGCTCTCAATTACCTAATTTAACAAATAAGTCTATTAGGTCTTAAGAGCAGAAGCTTCCATATAATCCTCTCAGTGGTAAGTTGACAGGATATACAGACTGACCTGTGTGTCAGACCCTCTCAATCCTCCCATTTCCCATTGTCGGGACGGGCTGACATTTACAATCAATTAAAATAGATTGTACAGAACACAGAGAGAGAGAGAAAACAGGCATTCATTGTTACATATAATACATACATATATTCTTTAATATTTTTATTTATACATTTTTATTTAGAGAAATAAAAATATATGTTTGCAAAATATATATATTTTTTTGGGCAACAGTAAAGGATTATAAATGGCAACTATTTAATTTTATGTATTTTAACCAATTAAATTTCCACTAAGGAAGAGTTAAAGAGGTAAAGAACAGTTTTATGGTACATATGCATACACTATTTAAAGGAATATACATATATATAATATGTAATAGACTGTGTCTGTTTGTAAAAAAATTATATAAATTGTATTCATATATATATATATATATATATATATATATATATATATATATAATTTTGTTTAAATAAAACACTATCAATGGCCTTTTGCACAGTACTGTATACATGTATACATGTATATTTATATATATTTATGTTCATGAGCTATTATAATAGAACATAGATATTATTTACCAATACCTATTTACGAATCTTATCATTATACAGCTCATTGACTGTTGTAAATGCATTTTTTAAAAACACATTTTATTGTGGCTTAACAATAAGTTTTACACACTATTTTAATTTAGTTGTCATATCAATTATTATGTAAATTTGCTGGATGTTGCAATGACAAAGTGAAAAGCATATAGTGAGTAGTTACACACTGTGGTAATGACACATTTTAAAACTTAAAACTTTGTAAGAATGACATTTTCTAATATAATTTAGTATAAATATAATTTAATTTACAAAGGAAATGAGACCAGGTAATGTCTATTTATTAAATAATCAAATATATATATATTTTTTTTTTAAACTGTTAATTGGAAAAAATATGCAAACTAACAATACCAGCGTAAATCTTCAGATGTATTTCTTACACTTTGGTAACAGAAACACATGTATTGATTAAAATGTAAAATGTTCATTAAATAAATGAGCACCTAATTCAGAATGTACATCAGCTTCAGCCCCCAGTTAACACAGATCCAGCCTTGATGTCTAAACATCAGGTGACCCATAGCAGATCTGTATGTGTGTTACTGGGTGTACATGTAGAGTGCAGGATTAAGTGTGAATCTGTTGGTTGCGGGTCACTACTTCACACCCCTGTACTAGCAGAAAAACATTGTCTGAATACATTGTAACAATATTATTTAGCATTAATAAAGATATAGTGTCATACCATACTTTTTTCAAGGGAACAAGTAAAAGTATGCTAAAAGTATTTCACTTAAATGTAACATTTCAGTTTTGAAATGTATTCAAAAGTCAATTAAAAAATAATGTATCTGCAAAAACAATAACTTGCTAAAACAATAACTGTGACTATTATTAAAATCAGGCGGTGGTTGAAGTTGTTAGAAGTGATTACTTTCTTCTAGTGACCATCCCATTCTATGGTTTATACCCCTAAGCATTGTCTCACAGCAAAGACAATTACAAATAAAGGCCCGCCAATATAATTATTTTAAAGAAACAGGTTTAAAATACCTGTCTTCTAAGGGATTCAGAAAATCCCTGTCAAGCTAATTCTGCTGAATAGGAGACGATAATTCTACAAGATTTTGTAGAATTAATCTTTTTTGAAAATATCAAGGACCGTTAGTAACTTTATATTATAAAATTTATGGTTTTTCTATAGCTTCATTCCAACAATCTGTTAGACTTACATAATACACTTGTAAATTACAGCATGTAAATGATTTATGTAAGTTATGATATTTATCCAAATATGTGGGATACATAGAAAAACAAATGTGTTCTCAGATATCACTTCAGAGGGTTTCATACAAATATCTATTTGGTAACTGGTGTTATAGCTATTTATTAAACAAATTGAACAATATGACCATAACTTTGAGTGCTATGCAATGTAAAACATCTCAATTGATCAAATAAACAAAATTTATTTTATATATTAATTTTTACACCAGCTGTTGTCACAAAGTGCTTTAACAGATACCCACCCTGAAACCCCAAAGAGCAAGCAACAAGAATTAATGCATAGTGGCTAAGAAAAACTCCATTGTAGGCACAAACATTAGGAAGAAACCTAAAGAGGAACCAGACCCTGAGGGGGGGCCAGTCCTCTCCTGGCAGTGCTGGGTAAAGATTATAAGAGTACATGACCTTTTGGACCATGCAAATGAAGACAAGCAGGACAATAAATCCAAGTCTGCTGCAGAACCAAGTGGGCAGGACAGGGACAATCAGGGACAGTGAGGGGGGCTGTGGGCAGTGTCTGCAGGAATAATCAGGCAGCATTCCGATCTGCAACACATCCAGGAGAACTTTGGACAGGGACAGCTACGAGTAATTTGGGCCTGGTAGTCCTGAGGTGTGGTCCCAGGGCTCATGTCAGCATCCTTCCCTTTAAGGTGCTGTTATAATGTTCAATAACAGAATATTTTTTATCAGAGCCTGTGGCTAAATATATGATTTTAAGTTTCTGAAAAGCATGGTTAAATAATTATTGTCCTGCATCCATTTGGATTTTCTTGGGAATTCCACTCTGTTTCATAATTGAGGCAGCAAAAGCTTTGGTCACCCTCGCTCCGCTCTTATTTCTTTAGAATTTTACAATGAAAATTTGGACAAAATGTCCGTTACCATTAATGCATAATTTGTATCGCCTTATCACATGAATCAATGTGAGACTGGGATAAACGATGAGTAGGAAATCACTCCATTCCTATGAAATTTTTTCTCACTGGTCTATGTAGTTTAAGCATCCTGCCCTGCTAACCAATCACTTGTGACACTTTTTCACCACTTCTTATTTCCTGCTTCTTTAGAAATACCTCATATCTCATAAAGAAATGGATTCAATTATAAGTTTAATTGATTGTTCCATCCTCCTAATTTTGATTATCATGAATATTTTCAAAGTATGTCAGCCACTCATAACAATAATAATGAGCCAGAACAAATATTGAAGATAATTTATTTGCTTTTATTACATTTTCACAGGATTCCACATAAAATAATTACAAAATAGTTACAGAATTTATAGATTACCTGTAAAACTCATACATCCATTGTAAAATTATACAAAAAATGTAAATGATACACGTTACATTTCAGTGGTGGTTCAAACAAAAAACCCAAATCATTAGTTGTGATGTTTCGAGTCCTCTACAACTTGAGACACCAATTGCTCTCATTTTAGAGTCTTAGCCCCTTACGTATATGACACTCTTCCATTCAGTCCACATGTTCAGCATTAACAAAAGTACTGGATGTGTATATAGTAGAATCATCCAACTTCCTTTCAGAAAATGTTTGGGCTATTCCCTGAAATGCCATATATAAACAGCTACCCATTACATCAGTTAACCATTAGTTACCCCTTATCATTACACAAAGGGACTCTTGTCTATGTAATTGGTCAACAGAGTATCTTCAGGCTTTTCGTAACAGAATTTGCCCCCCTTTTCATAACAGAATTTTAGAGAAACTATAAACCAAGTCTTCAAAATTAACATTGAAATACAACACTGTTTCCAAAAAAGTTGGGGACGCTGGTTAAATTGGAAATAAATACAGAATGCAATGATGTGCAAAACATTTAAACCCTAAATTCAATAGAAAACAGTACAAAGACAACATAAAACATTTTAGGAAATAAGAAATGTTATTGTATCTTGAATTTCTATTTGATGCCACCATTTTCAAATAAGCTTGGGCAGGGGCAATAGAAAACTTCAAAAGTTGTGTAATGCTAAAAAACCTGGTGGAATATCTCACAACTAATTAGATTAATTGGCAAAATGTCAGCAACATGATTGGGTATAAAAAGAGAATCCCAGATAGGATGTCTTCCAGAAGTAAAGATGGGGTGGGGTTCACCACTCTGTGATAGACAGTGCAAGCAAATAGTGCAACAATTTAAGAAAGTTTCTCAACGTAAGATTTAAAAGAGTTTGGGGATGTCATCATCCTTGGTACATGGACTGAAGCGAAGTGGAAAACTGTAATTTCTGGTTTGACAAATCAAAATGATATTATTTTTGGGAATCATGGACGCCTCGTCCTCCGGACGAAAGAGAAGAGGGACCATCTTACTTCTTATCAGTGCACAGTTCAAAAGCCAGCATCCATGATGGTATGGTTGTGCATTAGTGCCTTGTACTTGTACTTTTGTGAAGGCACCATTAATGCTGAACAATATATACAGGTTTTGGAGCAACATATTTGGCATATTATGTTGCCATCCAGACAGCGTCTTTCTTTTTCAGGGAAGGCCTTGCATATTTGAGCAAGACAATCCCAAACCCAAACATTCTGTCTGTATTAAAACAGCATGGCTCCGTTATAAGAGTCCAGGCGCTAAACTGGCCTACCTGCAGTCCAGACCTGTCACCCATTGAAAATATTTGGTGCATTTTGAAACATTAAATACGACAAAAGAGACCCCCAACTGTTGAGAAGCTGAAATCCTATATCAAGCAAGAATGGGAATACATTTCACTTTCAAAACCACCACAATTGGTCTTCTCAGTTCCCAAACGGTTACAAAGTGTTGTTAAAAGACGAGGTTATGCAATACAATGGTAAACATGCCCCTGTCCCAATTTTTTTAACGTGTTGCTGACATGAAATACAAAAGGAGCATGAATTTTCAAATATAAGGATTAAAAGATTTGCGCATCATTGCATTACATTTTTCTTCACATTTTAAACAGCGTCCAAATCTTTTGGGAAACTGGGTTGCAGTATTTCAGGCATCATAAAGGCACTGATGCTGTTACTTGTTTATGTAGCCCATAAGCCTGTGTTGAACATTGTGGCCGTATGTCAGCCTGTGTAGACATACAGTTGTGCTGTGAAATTGTGACATTTTGGCATAGATTTTTTAAATATGACTGATCATGCATAAAAACTGTCTTTTATTTAAGGATAGTGATCATATGAAGCCATTTATTATCACGTAGTTTTTTGGCTCCTTTTTAAATCCTAATGATAACATAAATCACCAAATGGCCCTGATCAAAAGTAAATAGTCTTGAATGTTTGGCCTTATTACAGACACACAAGGTGACACACACAGGGGAAAATGGCAATTAAAGGTGAATGTCCCACACCTGTGGCTTTTTAAATTGCAATTAGTGTCTGTGTATAAATAGTCAATATGTTTGTTAGCTCTCACATGGATGCACTGAGCAGGCTAGATACTGAGCCATGGGGAGTAGAAAAGAACTGTCAAGTGACCTGTGCAACAAGGTAATGGAACTTAATAAAGATGGAAAAGGATATAAAAGATATCTAATGCTTTGCAAATGCCAGTCAGTCCTATTCAATCAATTATTAAAGAGTGGAAAATCTCTTGATACCAAGCCAAGGTCAGGTAGACCAAGAGAGATTTCAGCCAAAACCGGCAGACGAATTGTTCGGGATACAAAGAAAAATCCACAGGTAACCTCAGGAGAAATACAGGCTGCTCTGGAAAAAAGCGTGTGATTGTTTCAAGGTGCACAATATGACAATACTTAGTCGAGTTGCCAGAAAGATGCCTTTACTCCGCCAATGCCACAAAAAAGCCTGGTTACAATATGCCCAACAACACCTTGACACGCTTCAAAGCTTCTGGCACACTGTAATTTGGAGTGACAAGACAAAAATAGAGCTTTATGGTCACAACCATGAGCACTATGTTTGGAGAGGTGTCAACAAGGCCTAAAGTGAATAGAATACCATACCCCCTGATGTTTTGGGGGTGTGTGAGCTCTAAAGGCACAGGGAATCTTGTGAAAATTGATGGCAAAATGAATGCAGCCTGTTATCAGAAAATACTTGCAGACAATTTGCATTTGTCTGCACAAAAGCTGCACATGGGACACTCTTGGGCTTTCCAGCACGACAATGACCCTAAACACAAAGGCCAAGTTGACCCTCCAGTGGTTACAGCAGAAAAAGGGGAAGGTTCTGGACTGGCCATCACAGTCTCCTGACCTTAATATCCCCAAGCCCAGACTTGGGGAGTCTATCTTATTTTTTATATGCTTGTTCTGTAAAGCACTTTGGTCTGTCTAGCGGCTGTTTAAATGTGCTATATAAATAAATGAACTTGAACTTGAGCCACTCTGGGGAGATCTCAAATGTGCGGTTCGTGTAAGACGACCAGACTCTGCATGACCTGGAGGCATTTTGCCAAGACGATGGACGCTTTACCACCTGCAAGAATTCGGGGCCTCATAGACAACTATTACAAAAGACTGCATGCTGTCATTAATGCCAAAGGGGGTAATACACAGGGGACAATACACAGTAAGAACTTTGTGGTAAACAATCTTTGGTGTCTGGATGTGGATTGTATCTTCTGGATGCTCTCCTGATCTGGAGCATCTTACGATTAAATGTTGCCCTTACTATCTACCCCGGAGTTAATATCAGTCATTTTAACAGCTGTGTACATCCTCCCCTAAGCCAACTCTGGTGCTGCACTCGACAAACTTTTTCGATTTATCGATAGGCTTGAATGTTTACATCCGAAGGCAGCCTTTGTTTTTGCTGGCAATTTTAACAGCGCCAATCCGAATAAATTTCTACCGAAGTTTAAAAAACATCAATTTCCCGACATGCGGGAAAAACACTCTTGACAATGTCTACTCTCCATTTCATCATGGATATACGGCCCTCCGCCGTAATGCTTTCAGCAAATCATACCATGCGTTGATACTGTCGCTCCCTGCTTACAGGCAGAGGCTAAAACAAGGGAAGGCAGTGACAGGGTCCGTTCAACGATGGACGGACCAATCAGACGCCGACTTACATGACTGTTTCCTCACCACAGACTGAGAAATGTTCAGAAAGGCGTCTGGAGGCAATATCAATGAATACACAGAGTCCATGACCGGTTTTATTAGCAAATGTATTGACAACGTTGTACCACGTGCAACTACAAAATAATTTCCTAATCAAAAACTTTTGGTCAACAGTGGTATCCGTGCCATGCTAAAGGACTAATGGGCTACAGCATTCAGCTCTGGCAACAAGGACATTCATAAGAAAACCTGGTATGATCTCAGGAAGGCAATAAAAACAGCAAAAAGCCAATACAGAGTCAAAGTAGAATGTCTCTACCAGAGCTCCAATACCAGGAACATGTGGAGTGGTCTGAGAACCATAACTGACTATAATGGCTATTCAGGGAGTGTGGGGGAAGTATCGGCTTCTCTCCCAGCGGAACTGAACTCTTTCTATGCTCGCTTTGAGAACATTATCCCTGGCATGGATACTCAAATGGACCAGGAAGGCTGCCCTTTCCAAATGACCAGGTCAGACGTCTGTAAAGCCCTAAAAATGATTAACACCCGCAAGGCCCCTGGACCAGACAACATCTCAGGCCATGTTCTCGAGGTCTGTGCTGACCAACTGGCTGATGTCTTTACTGATATCTTCAACCTATCGCTACGTCAGTCAGTGGTCCCCACCTGCTTCAAAAAGTCCTTCATTGTTCCTGTGCCAAAAAAGCAAAAAAGTCTTCTGCATGAATGACTACCGCCCTGTATCACTCACACCAATCATCATGAAGTGATTTGAGCGGCTAGTTAAAACACACCACAGACTCCATGCCTGCAACACTTGACCCACTACAGTTTGCCTACAGACAAAACAGATCCACGGAGGTTGCTCTGACCCTCGCACTCTCTCATCTGGACAAAAGGAACACATATGAGAATGCTGTTCATTGACTATAGTTCAGCCTTCAACCCCATTGTGCCCCACAAGCTGGCGGTTAAGCTCTGGGATCTGGGTCTCAACCCCACTATGTGCAGATGGATCCTGATCTTCCTGATGGGCAAACCCCAGGTGGTGCGGATGGGCAACACCACCTCCTACTCACTGACTCTCAGTACTGGCTTCACTTTCACCCATAGTCCCATGCACAACTGTCACTTTATATCATGCTCCTCTGCCAATTATATCATGCACACCTGTCATTTTTACATTGCGCAACGGTTGTATTGTTGTATATTTATTATTATTGATGCATGTTTTTGTATAGTGTTATTATTGATTGATTGTGTTAACTTCTTTATTTTTATATTATAATAACTGTCACTTTATTACTTTTAACTGCACTGTCGGGAGTAGGAAAACCAAGTATTTCATTGCCATAACTACACTCACCTAAAGGATTATTAGGAACATCATACTAATACTGTGTTTGACCCCCTTTCGCCTTCAAAACTGCCTTAATCACAACGTGGCATTGATTCAAATAGGTGCTGAAAGCATTCTTTAGAAATGTTGGCCCATATTGATAGGATAGCATCTTGCAGTTGATGGAGATTTGTGGGATGCACATCCAGGGCACGAAGCTCCCGTTCCACCACATCCCAAAGATGCTCTATTGGGTTGAGATCTGGTGACTCTGGGGGCCATTTCAGTACAGTGAACTCATTGTCATGTTCAAGAAACCAATTTGAAATGATTTGAGCTTTGTGACATGGTGCATTATCCTGCTGGAAGTAGCCATCAGAGGATGGGTACATGGTGGTCATAAAGGGATGGACGTGGTCAGAAACAATGCTCAGGTAGGCCGTGGCATTTAAACCATGCCCAATTGGCACTAAGGGGCCTAAAGTGTGTAAAGAAAATATCCCCCACACCATTACACCACCACCACCAGCCTGCACAGTGGTAACAAGGCATGATTGATCCATGTTCTCATTCTGTTTATGCCAAATTCTGACTCTACCATCTGAATGTCTCAACAGAAATCGAGACTCATCAGACCAGGCAACATTCTTCCAGTCTACAACTGTCCAATTTTGGTGAGCTGGTGCAAATTGTAGCCTCTTTTTCCTATTTGTAGTGGAGATGAGTGGTACCCGGTGGGGTCTTCTGCTGTTGTAGCCCATCCGCCTCAAGGTTGTGCGTGTTGTGGCTTCACAAATGCTTTGCTGCATACCTCGGTTGTAACAAGTGGTTATTTCAGTCAAAGTTGCTCTTCTATCAGCTTGAATCAGTCGGCCCATTCTCCTCTGACCTCTAGCATCAACAAGGCATTTTTGCCCACAGGACTGCCACATACTGGATGTTTTTCCCTTTTCACACCATTCTTTGTAAACCCTAGAAATGGTTGTGCGTGAAATAGTCAGACCGGCCCGCCTGGCACCAACAACCATGCCACCTTCAAAATTGCTTAAATCACCTTTCTTTCCCATTCTGACATTCTGTTTGGAGTTCAGGAGATTGTCTTGACCAGGACCACACCCCTAAATGCATTGAAGCAATTGCCATGTGATTGGTTGATTAGATAATTGCATTAATGAGAAATTGAACAGGTGTTCCTAATAATCCTTTAGGTGAGTATACTTCTTATTGCAAATGACAAATATACCTTTGACATTTTTTGGAACATTTGAACTTCAAGGGTTTGCAAACATTTGAACAGGGGTCAGTACATTTTTTTTCTTTGTTGCCATGTTTTGTTTTATGATTGTGCCATTCAGTTGAACATGAATCCAATAAGAAAAAAAGACGTGTTTTGCCTGCTCACTCATGTTTTCTTTACAAATGGTACATATATTACCAATGCAAACTTTTGAGCAGAACTAAATATGCCGTTGCAGATTTCTCTTTTGTGCTCCTCGATCACAGTATCTAAAAGTGTGGTGAGGTCTATATGGTGTTCACTAAAATGTCCCCAGTCAGATTACAGGACAGCATGTTAGGTGGCAGCGCAGGAATTTGCGTAGTAGGTGATTAGAAGGGAGGATATCTCCAAGCTGGGCTGTGACCGAGGGATTGAATTTCCATTCCCAGTTGGAATTTTCTGATATATTTGAATTTTTATGAAAATATGTCCTGTCTACTGCTGCAATGTCCTTTTATTGCTGAGCTACTCCTTTGGTCTGTGCCAGCTCTAGCCTTTTGGGGTCTCTCCCCTGAGTGTTCTCGGGCTGCCTAGCGGTCAGGGACTGCCTAATGGTTGGGGGCTCCCTAATGGTTGGGGGCTCCCTAATGGTTGGGGGCTGTCTAATGGTCAGGGGCTGCCTAACGGTTTGGGGGCTGCCTAGCGGTCAGGGGGCTGCCTAGCGGTCAGGGGGCTGCCTAGCGGTCGGGGCTGCCTAACGGTAGGGAGCTTCCAAATGGTCAGGGGCTGCCTAACGGTTCGGGGGCTGCCTAGTGGTCAGGGGGCTGCCTAATGGTCAGGGGTTGCCTAGCAGTCAGGGGCTTCTTACTGGTTATGGTAACAATCTAAATACCATAACATCCTGACTGTTGTAACAGCAGTTACTTAAATGTCAAGCTAATACATTTGAAAAGCCATTTCACACCCACCATGCAGACAATGCAAAGTTTGGCATGATCAGAGGGCAGATGGCGTTACTATGGAGAGCCTGCACTGCTGTGCATTTGAAGGTTATGTTTCTGGGACGTAATTGAAATGCAGAATAACATTATGGGTTGATGGTCCATCTCTGTTTATTTATCGGATCAATATTCTAACTGTACATCACCCACCCTCTGATTCCCAATGACGGCTTGAATCTGAATGTCCCCTTCATCCATCCTCCTCCTCATAAATTATATTATACAGGTATTTAGGTAGACTGGCAAAGAGGATAGCAGGTTTGTATTTACAGATCTTATTAATAAACACTACCGTTCAAAGGTTTGGGGTCACTTAGAAATGTCCTTGTTTATGAATTTATCAGAAATACAGTGTGGCCATTGTTAATGTTGTAGCTGGAAATGGCTGATTTTTATGGCATGTTGTGTTTAAACTAATCCAAGTTTATCATATACAGGTTTTGGAGCAACATATGCTGCCATCCAGTCAATGTATTTTTTCAGAAAAGTCCTTGCTTATTTATTTACTTACTTGTTTATTTCTGCTCAATTTGATGTCCATGTTTTCTTTCAAAAACAATGACATTTCTATGTGACCCCAAACATTTGAACATTAGTGTACATACTGAACAGTAAAGACCAGAAATGTAACCTTTTGGACTATATAATTTGTCAGCTATAAAATGCATCCCCATGTGTTATACTAGCATGAGTTTTTTCACTAAGAGAATTCTGAAACCACAAGCAAATGTCCATGGCCATGCCTAATGGAGTCTGTAGAAAAATGAAACATTCAACTGTATCAAAACCCTTTGACAGGTCAATAAATAAAGTGGCACAGTATGATTGCTCAACCAAGGCTTTAGCAATGTCAGTAACAACTAGTGTAGTCACAGTAATAGAACTGTAGTAATAGTACTCCACTGGTCTAAAACCAGACTGACATATGTTAATGTGCAACTGTATGTTTAATAAAAACTACAGCATCCTCATCAATCAATATTGTACAGAACCAATCCTAAATTTCTACTTACAAACAAAATCAAGAATGAACTTGTGTGATTTATCCAACAGTCCTACAACCGATCTACAAACGATCCAACACTCTGGTAGGAAATTATCATTGATAAATACCTCTTGTTCTCAGAATCAGTGCTGAGAACAAGGGGAATTTAGGAAATGCTATTTGCATGTCAAAATGCATATGGTTAAAATCATCCCTTGAAGCTCATTGAGAAACATGAACTGCCACCTTCACATTCAGAAGCACATTTACTATCTCGCCTTTGCTATTCAAATACTATCCTTGGGATCGTGGTTTTATGACTGTCTAAGAGATGTATTTTCTCTCAATAGTTTAGAAGCCAATAAATGACACATAAACTAATGAACTCCTCTTGACTACAAACTGTTGAGTGACAATTTATGGAAAGCTTATAAAACGTTTGTTTTGGGGCATTCATCCTGGGCTATGATACACTATTGAAAAGTATTTTCAGTTTTCTGTTTGTTACCATTATTCAAAGTATTATAATTGGACAAACTGCTTATCATCACAAATTTACTGATGAGGTCAAATTCATTAAAATGGTGTGGCCTGTTAAGAAATGTTGCCTGAAAATTGAAAAAACTATTAAATCTATTTTTCAGAAACTTTTATTCACACATGTCGGAAAAAGTAGTATACATTGCGGTTTCCTAGTTCCACCTCATGGCTCTGTATGTGTGCATGGGCATAGTTGTGCTTAAATTTTAAAACAGTCCCGCAATTTGCATAGACATTATTGCACACATGGTTTATGAAAAGATTTGTGGATTCACACGTTTGATATAGGATGATAAATATCTAAAACATGGGTGGTTATCCAAACATTAGGAATGTCCAGATAAAGAGTAAGAAATGGTTGTAAATGTGTGTTAGATCTCTGGAGATGAAAGGAGAAGCACTAGCCGGAAGAACTAGAACAAGTTTATCTTGCCCCTGTGGATTTCCTAATGCTGATACCTGGCAATTGTAGAATTTCAGCATTAACAATTACAATATGAATGTACGTTTCATTGGAAGTGAATGTGCCTAGATAATGAGAACAACAGAAACATCTCTGTTTAGATTATCTCTCAGTAGGTAGCGCTCTAATGACAGGAATGTTTACGATGGCCATATGGCATAGGGGTTGACTTCTAAAAAGTTAGAAACACCCTTAATGTATAGGCTAGCTGGTAACCAACATTACAGTGAGAAGAGATTGACTGAGATGAGATTGAGGTTGTGTAAGGAAGACCAGGTCCGTAACCTCATGAACAAGACTTTCTAATGCTGCAATAAATAATATACTTTCTCTCTCCCTTGACAAACGGGTATGCTTATTATTACAACTACTATACGAAATGGCCGATTTCTAACACAATGTATCTTCAACTGTCACGGCTTTGGGGTTTGGATGGACAAGGAGGAGCAGGAGAAGGCGTGGTGGAAGGATCTTTTAATGGTATCCTTACGAATAAATACAATATGTGTATATATAGTTGACGAAGCGTCGTACAGCTCTTTTGTCAGTGGAGACAATCACACACAAAGACAGGGGGAGCAGAGGGAACATATATACCGGGGGGAAACAGCGATGATGAGGAACAGGTGCACTAAACGGGACACAGGTGAAATGTATGATGAGACGGTGGTGTCAGAAGGCCGGTGACGTCGACCGCTGGGGCCCGCCCGCTGCAGGGGGAGGTGAACCAGCAGAGGTCGCAGTTGTCACAGTACCCCCCCTCTGACCCCCCCTACCTCCCCTCGGGCCGGGGGACGCGGAGCAGGGCGATCCGGCCGACACTGATGGAAGTCGCGGACAAGGACGGGAGCCAGGACGTCCCTCACCGGAACCCAGCTCCGCTCCTCCGGGCCGTACCCCTCCCACTCCACGAGGTACTGGAGGCCCCCCGCCCGGCGCCTCGAGTCGATGATGGAGCGGACAGAGTACGCCGGGGCCCCCTCGATGTCCAGAGGGGGAGGGGGAACCTCCCGCACCTCACACCCCTGAAGGGGACCAGCCACCACCGGCCTGAGGAGAGACACATGGAACGAGGGGTTAATACGGTAGTCGGGGGGAAGGCGTAACCGATATGTCACCTCGTTGACTCTCCTCAGGACTTTAAAGGGCCCCACAAACCACGGGGCCAGCTTCCGGCAGGGCAGGCGGAGGGGCAGGTCCCTGGACGAGAGCCAGACCCGGTCGCCCGGCCGATACACCGGGGCCTCCCCGCGGTGGCGGTCCGCAGAGACTTTTTGACGGCGGACAGCGAGCCGGAGGCGGGCTTGTACTGCCTCCCATGTGCCCGCTGCCCGCCGGAACCAGTCGTCCACCGCAGGGGTGCCGGTCTGGCTCGGCGTCCAGGGCGCCAGGACCGGCTGGTAACCCAGAACGCACTGGAATGGCGACACGCCCGTGGAGGAGTGGTGCAGAGAATTCAGGGCATATTCCGCCCACGGCAGAAACTCTGCCCACTCCCCCGGCCGGTCCTGGCAGTAGGACCGGAGGAACCTACCCACTTCCTGGTTCACCCGCTCCACCTGCCCGTTGGACTGGGGATGGTAGCCCGAGGTCAGGCTGACCGAGATCCCCAGGTGCTGCATGAATGCTTTCCACACCCTGGATGTGAATTGGGGACCCCGGTCAGACACGATGTCCTCGGGCACCCCATAGTGCCGGAAGACGTGTGTAAACAGGGCCTCCGCGGTCTGTAGGGCAGTAGGAAGGCCGGGCAGAGGCAAGAGGCGGCAGGACTTCGAGAACCGATCCACAACGACCAGGATGGTGGTATGGCCCTGGGAAGGGGGGAGATCAGTCAAAAAATCAACAGATAGGTGGGACCATGGCCGTTGAGGAATGGGCAAGGGGTGCCTTAGTCTGGGCGCACACCGAGCAGGAAGAGACGTATACCCTCACGTCCTTAGCTAAAGTGGGCCACCAGTACTTACCGGCCAGGGCGCGCACTGTTGGCCCGATGCCAGGATGACCGGAGGAGGGAGATGTATGCGCCCAGTAGATGAGGCGGTCACGGACAGACGCCGGCACATACGTACGGCCCTCAGGGCATGTGGGCGGAGAGGGCTCGTCGCGCTGCGCTCTAGCGATGTCCGCGTCCAGCTCCCATACCACCGGTGCCACGATGCATGACTCCGGGAGCACGGGAGCATCATCCACCAGCCTCTCCTCCGTGTCATGCTGGCGGGACAGCGCGTCAGCCCCGACGTTCTTACTCCCCGGCCTGTAGGTAAGGGTAAACACAAACCGGGTGAAAAACATAGCCCACCTTGCCTGGCGAGGGGTTAGCCTCCTCGCTGCCCGCATGTACTCCAGGTTCCGGTGGTCAGTACAGACGAGGAAAGGGTGTTTAGCCCCCTCTAACCAGTGCCTCCACGCCGACAGAGCTCGAACCACGGCCAGCAGCTCACGATCACCTATGTCGTAGTTCCGCTCCGCCGCACTGAGCTTCTGAGAGAAGAAGGCACAGGGATGGAGTGTGTTACGACACCCCGTCCGTTGGGAGAGGATGGCACCGAGCCCACAATCAGACGCGTCCACCTCCACGATGAACTGGAGCGACGGGTCGGGATGGGCCAGGACCGGAGCGGTGGTGAAACGGTGTTTCAGTTCCACAAACGCCCGCTCCGCCTCCACGGTCCACCGCAACCGGGTCGCCCCCCCCTTCAGAAGGGAGGTGATCGGAGCCGCGACCTGGCTAAAGCCCCGGATAAACCTCCTGTAGTAATTAGAGAAGCCTAAGAAACGTTGCACGTCCTTAACCGTGGTTGGGGTCGGCCAATTACGCACGGCGTCAACGTGAGGCTCCTCCATAGCCACACCTGTGCTGGAGAAGCGATAACCCAGGAAGGACACGGACGACTGAAAAAACAGACACTTCTCGGCTTTAACGTACAGGTCATGCTCCAGCAGTCGAGCCAGCACTCTGCGCACTAACGAGACATGTTTGGCGCGGGTGGCGGTGAATATCAAGATGTCATCAATATACACTACCACGCCTTCGCACAACAAGTCCCGGAATACGTCGTTGACGAAGGACTGAAAGACTGAAGGAGCATTCATTAACCCGTACGGCATCACTAAATACTCGTAATGGCCGGACGTGGTACTAAAGGCCGTTTTCCACTCGTCTCCTTCCCGGATATGCACCAGGTTATAGGCACTCCTGAGGTCTAATTTAGTGAAAAAGCGGGCCCCGTGCATCCTCTCCACCTCCGCAGAGATCAAAGGGAGAGGGTAGCGGAACGGAATCGTGATCTTGTTCATCGCCCGGTAATCGATGCACGGGCGCAAACCACTGTCCTTCTTTTTCACAAAGAAGAAACTCGAGGAGACCTGTGACTTGGAGGGCCTAATGTAGCCCTGTTCCAACGCTTCCGTAACGTAGGCGTTCATAGTCTCCGTTTCGGTGCGGGACAGTGGATACACGTGACCCTTCGGGAGTGCGGCTCCGTCAACGAGGTCTATCGCACAATCCCCCAGCCGGTGTGGTGGCAACACAGCGGCCTTGGCTTTGGAAAAAAAACGTAGCCAAGTCCCTGTATTCGGGGGGAATGGGCACGGCGGGCGCACTGTCTGGACTCTCCACCGAGGTCGAGCCAACGGAAACACCCAAACACCTATCCTGGCACTTCCGCGACCACCCCGACAGACGTCGACTAGACCAGGAGATGACGGGGTCGTGTAGGGACAACCAGGGGAAACCTAAAATGACTGGGAACGTGGGTGAGTCGATTACGTGAAATGAAATGGTTTCACTGTGTCGGTTGTCGGTAACCAGGAGGAGGGGAACAGTGCAACTTGTGACCAGACCTGACCCTAGTGGCCGGCTGTCTAGAGCTCTCACGGGCAGGGGGGTGTCGAGGGCCTGGAGGGGTATGCGTGACCGCAGGGCAAAAGACCTATCCATGAAATTCCCGGCTGCGCCTGAGTCTACCAGCGCCTTACGGCGGTGACGGGTTGGTAGGGTGGAACGGGCGGGCCTCTTCCGGGACGTCCTCGGGCAGCTAGCAGGTTGTCGAGACGGATAGAGATGTCCGCCAGTTGGTCGAAGGAGAGGGACACGTCTCGACAAGCCAGCTCCCTCCGGACGTCCTCGCGAAGGCTACACCGGTAGTGGTCGATCAGAGCCTGCTCGTTCCACCCCGATCCCGCTGCCAGGGTCCGGAACTCCAGAGCGAACTCCTGCGCCGATCTCGTCTCCTGCCGTAGGTGGAACAGTCGTTCACCCGCCTCTCTCCCTTCGTGCGGATGGTCAAACACGACACGGAAGCGGCGGGTGAACTCAGCGTAGCTGCCCTGGGTGGGCTGCTCGATGTTCCAAACGGCGGTGGCCCACTCCAGGGCTTTCCCGGACAGGCAGGAGACGAGTGAAGAGATCTTCTGGGCTTTGGTCGGCGCAGGATGCATCGCCTGGAGCGCGATGTCCAGTTGCAGCAGGAAACCCTGGCAGCGGTCCGCCGCCCCGTCGTAGGCCCTGGGTAGCGGAATGGCCATCGCTCCCTTGCTGGGCGGCGTGGCTTGGGGAGGCGGAGAGACGGCCGGTGCTGCGGGGTTCCGCTGGCTCAGCTCTAGGCGCTGCACCGCTTTCAACACGCTGTCCATTGCAGCGCCTAGGCTGGCCAGCATTGTTGAGTGTACTTGGACTGCCTCCGCAACACCGACCTCGCCTGTGGCTCCTTCAGGCTCCATATCCTTGCCGTCGTAGAGGTGTGTGATTCTGTCACGGCTTCGGGGTTTGGATGGACAAGGAGGAGCAGGAGAAGGCGTGGTGGAAGGATCTTTTAATGGTATCCTTACGAATAAATACAATATGTGTATATATAGTTGACGAAGCGTCGTACAGCTCTTTTGTCAGTGGAGACAATCACACACAAAGACAGGGGGAGCAGAGGGAACATATATACCGGGGGGAAACAGCGATGATGAGGAACAGGTGCACTAAACGGGACACAGGTGAAATGTATGATGAGACGGTGGTGTCAGAAGGCCGGTGACGTCGACCGCTGGGGGCCCGCCCGCTGCAGGGGGAGGTGAACCAGCAGAGGTCGCAGTTGTCACATCAACCTATTCCACTTTTATTCGATGCACTGGCTCGGTGAAAACTGTTGGCTATTAACAACAGTGTGCCATAAGGGATTTATCTATCTTCATTTATTCTTCTTTTCATCTGGGTAGGCAATTATGTTTTATCACAAGGCCTCCTGTATCAAAGTGATGATTGAAAGAATCAACAACAAAATCTTTGTTATTAACAGGTTGAGAGGCCAAATATTTTATGGTAGAGAGATGGAGGCACAGTTTTCCATAATTTGGCCAGATTCCCATTACACTGTGTTATGTGTTTACACAATTATCGGATTTTGTCTTTTTGACAACATTTATTCATCAATCAATCAAATGTATTTATAAAGCTCTTTTTAAATTTGCAGTTGTCACAAAGTGCTTTTACTGAACACCCAGCCTGAAACCCCAAGGACCAAGAAAAAACTGTGTTGACGCACAGTGGCTAGGAAAAACTCCCTAAAAGGGGCCAACATTTAGGAAGAAACCTAGCGTTGGATTCAACTTTTGATCCATGAACAGAATATCATCTTAATGAAATGTAGTGATAATATGTAGTCCTCTATCTGCTTTGTGAGGAACGAACATACATATATAAGAGATCAAAATACCAGACAATTTAGGAAACCATTGATTGCGTTTCTTAAGTCTTCTCTGTCTTGCATGAGTGATGCCAAGTTCCTATATCAGTTATTGCAATCCCATTTGGTGTGGGCCTGACAATGCATCAGGTCTTATCAAATGTCAATGAAGGTGTATATCAGAAAGTGAGAGGTTTTCAGTGAAGAGGTTCCCTCTTTAACTCAGTAGATTGACACCAGCTGTGTTTTCTACTGAGGTTTGGATCATGTGACTTTTCCAGTCATTTGATCCAGATAGTTCTCTTTCCTGTAGTATGTGTGAAGCACACAGAAAAAATCTTTTGGATTACTATTAGCCTGTAAACTGAAATGTGTTCATTGTCTCTGCTTCTCTCATCTCGCTGTCTATAGCTCACCTGTAATATGAGTGTAGATCCAAGTGATCTGACCCTGGCATCTCATGAATTCCATCATAAGGGTGTAGCTTACACCCTATTACAGCTGAAGGACGAACATTTCAAAACAGGAAGTATTTCCGCCTCATTTTCCCAGAAATCTCAGCTGTCGCAAGAGTGATGTCTGTTCACTCTTAAAGCCCCACATGTTATCTGTGCACTTTAATTAACTCATCTAAAAAAAATCTCCATCGACCCGGTGAGTTGACATACAATGATAATTTTAATTATATACAAAAATTAATTAAATGAAATGTATCTGATGTAGGAAGTGTGAGAATAGCCAGCTACTAGTCTAAACTTGCCCTAGTAATGTTTTCCGACTCCAGCACAACTAGCTGGGCTAATAAACAAAGCAAACAGCATGTACAGTCAGTAACTATAGCCATGTCTGCTCTGTGTGTATAGCTAGCCACATTAACACCAATATATAGGGCAATTACTAACAAAAGTGTGAGGTTAGATAGGTAGCTAGTGTTTTAACTAACTTCACTTACTTATTTAACAGAAGAATTGCCACATCAGCATTGAAGTTGAAGGCATCCATCGTGTATAGGCAGCTGCACAAATGTTCACTCCGAACGGTGTCTATCTTTTAGCAGATTTGCTTTCTTTTGATCCAAACCGTATTTTCTTAGGTACTGTTACATTCTGAACTTCTTCAATTTTTTTAATAAAATTGGCTAGTGTCTTTCGCCGCTTTATACACAAAATAAGAGTATCCAGTTCCTTATTCTGTCCAGCCTCAGCACTTTGTCTGATACGTCAAACGCATCACTTCCTGTGCGCAGGATTACGTTTCCCGCCACTGCGAGAGCTGACCACTTTTTTTCTTCTGAGCTGTACACGGTACACAGAGGTTTTTCAGATGTGGGGCTGGGACCATCTGATATGGTAGGAATTCGTCCACAAACCAGATTAATAGAATAGCGATGTGTTAATGCAAAAAATGTACGTGCTTCAGCTTTAAGGCAAGTTTTGATTTTTTATCTTTTTTTATGTCCTGTAGCACCTGGCAGTAGAATGAGATTCCATTGTCTGATCAGGCTTGACTTTGCTGATTCAAATCATAGTGGTGAGATCAATTCTACTCCAAAATTAAAGATGTTAATTAATATAAAAAAAACTATTTCCAAATAAACAAATTAAAAATAAATCCTGTTAATGGAAGATGTGAAACCTAACAGATGCAAATGCTCTGTTATAACTGTGTGTGATGGTGCGAGTGCGTAAAGGTGAGGCAAAAAAGAAAGGGAAAGAAAAACAAGGAATAACAATAAACGGTCTCTTGTCTTTCTATACTGTTCAACAGCTGCACCTCATGGTGGGCAACAAACAAACAATAGTGCGTGGGGTGCAGTGGTAACACCAACACATACATAGGCAACTAATTAGTTATGGGGAACAGGTGTGTCCTCAGACAGCACTGCTGCCATTAATCTCCTGCTGGTGGTTAGTACACTGGCGAGGTGGAACGCAAGAGAGGAGGGGGAGCAGCCATGCCGCGCGGTGCAGATGTTACACCATGCCAACAGGATGGACATGAAAAATAGAGAATTGGTAATAGGGATGGATCTGAAATCCATTCAATAATGTGCACATAATGTATTCAGCAAAATCAAAGTTGACAAAATAAAAATAAAAACATAGGACATAAAGTTTGTTATTATACGTTCAACAATTCTTTCCAAAGTAAATGAATTATAAATCGAATAACCTATTGACAAATTTATTTTAAAGCTAAACAGCTCTAGAATTTGATTTCACTTCAATAGCTTCCTACAGGTCTATGGAATTGGCTGTCATGTTTTTATTTATAAACTCCTGTAGGTTTTCCTACTTACAAAGTATGTAGAGGTCTGTCATTTTTGTCATAGGTACACTTCAAGTGTGAGAGGCGGAATCTAAAACAAAAATCCAGAAAATCACATTGTATGATTTTTATATAATTAATTTGCATTTTATTGCATGACATAAGTATTTGATCACCTACCAACCAGTAAGAATTCCGGCTTTCACAGTTTTTCTTTAAGAAGTCCTCCTGTTCTCCACTCATTACCTGTATTAACTGCACCTGTTTGAACTGGTAACCTGTATAAATGACACCTGTCCGCACACTCAATCAAACAGACTCCAACCTCTCCACAATGGCCAAGACCAGAGAGCTGTGATGGGCTACAGGACAATAGGCAAGCAGCTTGGTGAGAAGGCAACAACTGTTTGTGCAATTATTAGAAAATGGAAGTAGTTCAAGATGACGGTCAATCTCCCACGGTCTGGGGCTCCATGCAAGATCTCACCTCTTGGGGCATCAATGATCATGAGGAAGGTGAGGGATCAGCCCAGAACTACACAGCAGGACCTGGTCAATGACCTGAAGAGAGCTGGGACCACAGTCTCAAAGAAAACCATTAGTAACACACTACGCCGTCATGGATTAAGATACTGCAGTGCACTCAAGGTCCCCCTGCTCAAGCCAGCGCATGTCCAGGCCCGTCTGAAGTTTGACCATCTAGATGATCCAGAGGAGGAATGGGAGACGGTCATGTGGTCTGATGAGACAAAAATAGAGCTTTTTGGTCTAAACTCCACTCGCCGTGTTTGGAGAAAGAAGAAGGATGAGTACAACCCCAAGAACACCATCTCAACCGTGAAGTATGGAGGTGGAAACATCATTCTTTGGGGATGCTTTTCTGCAAAGGGGACAGGACGACTGCACCGTATTGAGGGGAGGATGGATGGGGCCATGTAGCGCGAGATCTTGGCCAACAACCACCTTCCCTCAGTAAGAGCATTGGTCGTGGCTGGGTCTACCAGCATGACAACGACCCCAAACACACAGCGAGGGCAACTAAGGAGCGAATCCGTAAGAAGCATCTCAAGGTCATGGAGTGGCCTAGCCAATCTCCAGACCTGAACCCAATTGAAAATCTTTGGAGGGAGCTGAAAGTCCGTATTGCCCAGCGACAGCCTCGAAACCTGAAGGATCTGGAGAAGATCTGTATGGAGGAGTGGGCCAAAATCCCTGCTGCAGTGTGTGCAAACCTGGTCAAGAACTACAAGAAACGTATGATCTCTGTAATTGCAAACAAAGGTTTCTGAACCAAATTTAAGTTCTGCTTTTCTGATGTATCAAATACTTATGTCATGCAATAAAATGCTAATTAATTACTTAAAAATCATACAATGTGATTTTCTGGATTTTTGTTTTAGATTCCGTCGCTCACTGTTGAAGAGTACCTATGATAAAAATTACAGACTTCTGCATGCTTTGTAAGTGGGAAAACCTGCAAAATCAGCAGTGTATTAAATAAATTGTTCTCCCCACTGCAACTAAATAATTGGATTTCATTCTAAGGGAACGGCTGTTTAATGAAATTGGAAGGGAGAAACAACTCCAGCCCAAGTTGCAGTGGTTTACCTGCTGCAACCATGAAGGCAATTGTATTAGCATATCTACAGCGTCCAAAAGTAGCATTTATAAAGGCTATGACCAAACTACCTTATGAGAAAAACAAAAAACTTTAATGCACATTGTGACCATGTATGTGGCTTTATTGTCATAAAATGTCTCTATTACCAACAATGAGGGATGACTTTAGGTCTCTATCTTGATCCCATGTTGTTTTGAATTGAACTGATAAACCCATGTTGTTTTGAATGGAACTGATGATCCCATGTTGTTTTGAATGGAACTGATGATCCCATGTTGTTTTGAATTGAACTGATAAACCCATGTTGTTTTGAATGGAACTGATGATCCCATGTTGTTTTGAATGGAACTGATGATCCCATGTTGTTTTGAATGGAACTGATGATCCCATGTTGTTTTGAATGGAACTGATGATCCCATGTTGTTTTGAATGGAACTGATGATCCCATGTTGTTTTGAATGGAACTGATGATCCCATGTTGTTTTGAATGGAACTGATGATCCCATGTTGTTTTGAATGGAACTGATGATCCCATGTTGTTTTGAATTGAACTGATGATCCCATGTTGTTTCATGGAACTGATGGCCAAAATTCAGATAGCTTTGTTTGCAATATCTTGTGCTTGAGACCATTGTGTTTGAGACCATTGTGTTTGACTATGGAGCAGCGAAGGGAACTGGACGTCCCTACCTGCAGGTGATGGTTAAACCCTACACGTGCAGTCCGATCTGCCACATCATATTTAACCCATGTTCCTAAATGGAACTGATGATCCCATGTTGTTATGAAGGGAACAGATGATCCCATGTTGTTATCTATCGAACTGATAAACCCTTGTTGTTATCTATCGAACTGATGATCACATGTTGTTAGCTATTGAACTGATTAACCTTTGTTCTTATCTATCGAACTGATGATCCCATGTTGTTACATATTAAACTGATGATCACATGTTGTTAGCTATCGAACTGATGAACCCTTGTTGTTACATGGAACTGAAGATCCCATGTTGTTATCTATCGAACTGATGAACTCATGTTGTTATCTATCAAAGTGATGATCACATGTTGTTAGCTATTGAACTGATGAACCCTTGTTGTTACATAGATCTGATGATCCAATTATGTTGTGAATGGAACCGTTGATCCCATGTTGTTTTGAATTGAACTGTTGATCCCATGTTGTTTTGAATTGAACTGATGATCCCATGTTGTTACGTGGACCTGATGATTCCATGTTGCTACATGGATCTGATGATCCCATGTTGTGAATAGAACCGTTGATCCCATGTTGTTTTGAATTGAACTGTTGATCCCATGTTGTTATCTATCGAACTGATGATCACATGTTGTTAGCTATTGAACTGATGAACCCATGTTGCTACATAGATCTGATGATCCAATTATGTTGTGAATGGAACCGTTGATCCCATGTTGTTTTGAATTAAACTGTTGATCCCATGTTGTTTTGTAGGGAACCGATGATCTCGTTAGCTCTCTTCAGGTTACTGATGATCCCATGTTTTTATGATGGGAACCAATGGTCGCATGTTGTAATATATGGAACTGATGATCCCATCTTTTCACGAAGGGAACCAATGATCCAATGTTGTTATCTGATATACACCTTGTTCAGCTTAATCCTTAACAATAACATTATCCCTCTGTGGATAGCAATTAACACTGCATAGATAGATTTTAATCCTTTAAGGACAGATATTAATAATTTCTGGATATACAGCTCCAGATAAAACTAAGAGTCCACTGCACCTTTTATTTCCTTTCCAAAAATGTTGAAAAGGAAGGTTTTGAGTGAGGAACAGGATGGTTCAAATTAAGAGACCACTGCAAAATGAACGCTTCTGTTCCTCACTCAAAACTTTCCTTTTCCACTTTTTTGGAAAGGAAAGAAAAAGGTGCAGTAGTCTCCGGAGCTGTATATTAACCATCTGTGGATATATATTAACTCTTCCAGGATAGATATTAATCCTTTATGGATAAATATTAACCCATTGCAGATATATATTAATCCTTTATGGATGGATATGAACCCTTCCTGGATTGTTATTAACCCTCTGTGCATAGATAATAATCCTCTGTGGATAGATATTAGCCTTCGTTGGACAGATTTCAATCCTCCGTGTATAGATATTAACCCTCTGTTTAGTTCCTGCATCACTATTCAATCAAATTAAAATATGGCATCTGTACAATGAGGTTCCATTGTAAAATAACAGAGGTTTAACCTATCATGGAGCATGGCCATGCTTATCCTATCATGGTGCAAGGCCATGCTTATCTTATCATGGTGCATGGCCATGCTTATCTTATCATGGTGCATGGCCATGCTTATCCTATCATGGTGCATGGCCATGCTTATCCTATCATGGTGCATGGCCATGGTAATCTGAAGACTCTGCTTCAGGATCACATTTAGATGATAATTAATATTATCTTCTAAATATTAATTTAGTAATTTTTAGGCTGTGAATGTTTTGCTTGTCTTGCCCTCATATAATACACGGAAAATACATTTCGTGGATAAAAAAAAAAGATGTTTGATTTATACAGTGGATATGCAACATTGCCAGTATACAGACTTACGCACACAGATTAAAGTCTATTTCAGTAGCTGCCGCATTACACCCAATAGAAACACAGATATTTTATATTCAGACAATTTCCCTGCAATTTCATTTCTGTCCAAATCACATTCTGAACATGAAGCAACATCTCTGTTCATAATGCGACACAGTGTCAACACCAACCTCTCTAGACAAAACCCAGTGTGAGGCGGAATCACTAGACCAAGATATCAACACCAAACACTGTGGACAACACCCAGTATGAGGTGGAATCACTGAAGACCAAGATGTCAACACCAACCTATCTGGACAACACCCAGTGTGAGGTGGAATCACTAGACCAAGATGTCAACACTGTGGACAACACCCAGTGTGAGGTGGAATCACTAGACCAAGATGTCAACACCAAACACAGTGGACAACACCCAGTGTGAGATGGGATCACTAGACAAAGATATCAACACCAAGCACAGTGGACAACACCCAGTGTGAGATGGGATCACTAGACAAAGATATCAACACCAAGCACAGTGGACAACACCCAGTGTGAGATGGGATCACTAGACAAAGATATCAACACCAAACACTGTGGACAACACCCAGTGTGAGATGGGATCACTAGACAAAGATATCAACACCAAGCACAGTGGACAACACCCAGTATGAGGTGGAATCACTGAAGACCAAGATGTCAACACCAACCTATCTGGACAACACCCAGTGTGAGGTGGAATCACTAGACCAAGATGTCAACACTGTGGACAACACCCAGTGTGAGGTGGAATCACTAGACCAAGATATCAACACCAAACACTGTGGACAACACCCAGTGTGAGGTGGGATCACTAGACCAAGATATCAACACCAAACACTGTGGACAACACCCAGTATGAGGTGGAATCACTGAAGACCAAGATGTCAACACCAACCTATCTGGACAACACCCAGTGTGAGGTGGAATCACTAGACCAAGATGTCAACACTGTGGACAACACCCAGTGTGAGATGGGATCACTAGACCAAGATATCAACACCAAGCACAGTGGACAACACCCAGTGTGAGATGGGATCACTAGACCAAGATATCAACACCAAGCACAGTGGACAACACCCAGTATGAGGTGGGATCATTGAAGATTAAGATGAAGCAGAAAAGAACCGGCAGGTCACCTTCACTTCTTTCTTACAGCTTGTATTCACACAGTTGGTTTATACCGGTTGATTTTCTATGTGGAGGAAAAGAGCCAACACAGTCTTTGTGAATGATTTTGATGTGGGACAAAATTACAAAAGAATTGTTGAGCTACAAACAATTTATACTTTTGTGAAGCGGGTAATAGAGAAAACAAAATGATTAACCTTGCTGCCAAACAATTTCTGTATGTAGACTGTAGAATCAGTTAGCTTTGTGGTTCCATGTAGCATTTCAACAGATTTGAAGGAAATATTAGAAATGTCCAACTTCCAAGTGTTACAGAAAAACATGTCCCCAGTGTTGCTTTGTGCTAAGTGTGGAATGAACTACTTTTTACATATGCCAAAATGTACCAATCCTATAGGGAATATTTTCCTGTGACTGGCTGGAAGGGAATATAGAGTAATATATTAACCCATAGATTGCCTTACCTAACTTCCCCCAGCAAGTATAATAAAAGGGCTATAGCACACAACTGGCTATTTGGTAGAAGTACTAGTAGTATTTCACTCCGGATTAAAACCCACATGTAAATCTGTTATTAACCACAGTTTGTTTATGTTGTACAAAGTCCCAAGTAGTGCACTATTTAGGGAATAATGGGTCCAAAGTAGTGCACTATTTAGGGAATATTGGGTCCAAAGTAGTGCACTATTTAGGGAATACTGGGTCCAAAGTAGTGCACTATTTAGGGAATACTGGGTCCAAAGTAGTGCACTATTTAGGGAATACTGGGTCCAAAGTAGTGCACTATTTAGGGAATACTGGGTCCTGTTTCTATTGACTTCATCTCAGCAGAAGACTTCCTATCTGCCCATCCCCTTCACAAGTGTGTTAACTGTCAGCTCTGATAAAAAAAAATGCATATGGAGTGTGTAGGAGCCTAATTTGCTTATGTTCAGTGACAATTATTGAATATTAGGTGTTGCATTTCAGTATTTGAATATTTGTGTTTGATTGTAAACTTTCTTTATTTGTGTGTACTATTTAGATACATAATTCTCTATATTTACATTGAAATATGTTATATGTTAAAATTTGTGCACTGGCCCTTTAAGAATTGCGAATGTAAGAGATGCAGTGGTTCATCCTTTAGGAAATAGTGGAGTCACACAGTTTTCTTTACTGCATCCGTGATATTAAGGATTTAAGATTATATTTGTTTCTTTTCTTTTACTGGTTTTATTTAATAACGAGTCTGGATTAAAGGAAGATTTCTATTGGACACGAGCGAGTTTATTGAAAAGCTTGCGATGCGCATTCATTAGTAAAGAAAACTTACTCCAGATGGATAAGGACGTGTTTGACAGGAAGATGGATATTTTAAGGATCAATGGATCTCGAAGTGTATGCCAGGTGGAGTTTTGTTGGAAAAGGATGTGCTAGGATTATCTCAGAGGAGCGCGATTATCTACACGCGATCTAACGGCGCTGTTCCAGGAGGATTTCTGAGGGAAAAATTGAAACGTGACTGAACAGTTCTATAAATAATATAAAGGCAAGGACTTGATTTGATGCTGGAGGTTAAATAAGTGATGATATTATGAAAACTGAGGATTGCACTCGTGCTAATAAATCAGTAGAAATGACTGAGAAAGCAAAGGAAAAAGGTTGCGAAAACTTGTGCAATCAAGGAAAACGAATCTATCTCAGCTCACAAGTAAATCTAAGGAAATTGATCAACTTATGTTGAAACTGTTCAAACTAATTTCCAAACTGAATACAAAGATTTGCATAAAGATTTCTGTCAGTTGAATCATGAAATTGAGGAATGTATGTCTAATGAAGACTATGCAAAGGACCAGCATACATGGTTTGAACCAAGAGCCTTCTCATGTGAAAGATTAATTAATGCAGTCAACAAGTGGATAAAACAGATTGCAGAAAATGCTAAACAGGCGATACAGTGTGATCTAGAAGTGAATCCTGAAGATAGCATTTCCTCTGTGTCAGTGACTTCAAGTAAGAAGCATAAGAAACATGGATCAGTAGATGGCAGATCTACAGCTTCTACAACTTCTTCTGCACGTATAGCCGCTGAAGTAGAAAGAGCTGCATTACTCGTAAAACATGCTGCATTGAAGAAGAAACAAGCTATTGAATGACAAGAAGCAGAACTAAAGGCTAAAAGAGAGGAATTTGAGCTAGAAGTAGAACCTGCAGCTTCAGATGCAAAAATGAAAGTTATTAAGCAATATGAAAGCAGTCGGTCTTCATCTGTATGTAACAAAGAAATAGATCTGGAGTCAGGTAGAATAACATCTCTGGAAGATGAACTGAAACAAGAAAGTCTGCTTGATAATGTGTTTCAACCTCTATGGCCACAGTCAACTAACAACAACATACCAACAGAGCTTTCTTCAAGTAGAGAGGGAGATGTAGTTGATACATTGTGTAATGCCATGGAGCGGCAAGCCAATATCACTGAGGGCTTAGTGAAGCATAAAAATGTTTCCATGCTTCCTTCAATTGACATACCTATCTTCAAAGATGATCCTCTTGAATATAAGCTGTTTATTCGGGCCTTTGAACATGGTGTTGAAGATCGTACGGAGTATGATAAAGACCGTTGGTACTTCATGGAACAGTACACAACTGGAAAGCCAAAGGAGTTGATTCGTAGTTGTCTACATATGAACCCAGCTGAAGGCTATCTTAAGGCAAAGCAGATTCTGAGAGAGCATTTTGGAAATGAGTATCAGATTGCAGTTGCATATATGAACAAAGCTCTACATTGGCCCTCTATCAAACCTGAAGATGAAGAAGCACGTCACTCCTTTTCTTTGTTTCTGTCAGGATGCTGCAATGCAATGTTAGATATAACTTACATGGAGGTGATGGATAACGCAGCAAATTTGAGAGCCATTGTGGTGAAACTTCCATACAAATTAAGGGAAAAATGGCGATCTGTGGCTTGTGAAATTCAAGAGAAGCAAAATGCTAGAATGAAGTTAAAAGATTTAGTTGATTTCATTAGCAAGCAAGCAAAGATTTCTCTTCATCCAGTGTTTGGAGACTTAAAGGATAGTTAAACAACTAAAGGAACAGATAAGTTACATGCAGAAGTAAGTGCTTACAAAAAGGCTGTAACAAAAAGGGTATTCACGACTAGTGCTGTACCAATTGACAGAAAGGTTGAAGATGACGAGAGACTTTCAGTTCAAAGATCACAAAATAAACAATCAAGCAGCCAGAAGAAATCATGTCTTCTTTGTAAAGGACTGCAACACAACCTGGAATCTTGTAGAAGTTTGAGAAGCAAGACACATCAGGAGAAAATTGACTTTTTGCGAAGCAAGGGCTTGTGTTTTGGCTGTTTAAAGCATGGTCACACGAGTAAACAATGCAAAGAAAGACTTAGCTGCAGTGAATGTTCTTTGCCTCATCCAACCATACTGCATATGAAACCAAAGGAGGCTGCACGTCCTCAGGAAGACAGAATGGATAACTGTGATAGACAGTCTGTTACAAGTGCATTAATTTGTGCAGAAAAGGACAACAGTGAAGTTATAGAGTTTTGTGAGAATGACTGTACTTTGTCAATTGTTCCTGTACAGGTCAAAACAATAAAAGGTACGTATCTGGTCAAAACGTACGCCTTTCTCGACCCAGGTAGTTCAGATACTTTCTGTACAGAAGCTTTGATGTCTGAACTGAATGTGAATGGAAGAAAAACAGATATACTTCTGAGAACAATGGGAGATGAAAAACAAGTCAAAACTCACATAGTGTCAGGGTTAGAGATTAGTAGGCTAGATGATGATAAATTCATTCAACTTCCAGATGTTTTCACTCAGAGAACAATTCCAGTTCACAAGGGCAACATTCCACAGCAAAAGGATTTGGAGAGATGGCCATATCTTAAAGAGGTTTGTCTACCTAGCATCGAAGCAGATATCGGATTGCTAATAGGATCTAATGTGCCTAAAGTCATGGAGCCTTGGCAAATCAGTAGCCAGATTAGAAGACTTGGGGCAACAGCAATTCAAGCAGGATTTTCCAGAAGCAGAAAGGGATGACCAGCTGGAAATGTCCAAGGGAGACCATCAATTTATGAAAATGATGTCTGAGTCAGCTAAACTTGTAGATGGCCATTACAGCTTGTGCCTGCCTTTGAAGAACAAGGCTATTCATATGCCAAATAATCGAGTGGTGGCTGAACAGCGGGCTCTGAATTTGAAAAGAAAATTCATCAGAAATCCTGAGTTCCACACAGAGTATACGTCTTTCATGAACAGTCTAATCATAAATTACTATGCTGTTAAGCTGACAGAAGAAAATCACAAGCAAACAGATGACAACACATGGTACATACCTCATCATGGGGTGTACCATCCCGTCAAACAAAAACTGAGAGTTGTTTTCGATTGTGGGGCATCTTTTCAATGTATGTTGTTGAACCAACAACTTTTACAAGGCCCTAACTTAACAAGTAATCTTGTTGGTGTCATTACAAGATTCAGACAAGAAAGTATCACTTATGGCAGATGTGGAAGCTATGTTCCACCCGGTTCGCGTCCATGAAGAGGATTCAGATCTTTTAAGGTTCTTGTGGTGGCCTCATGGAGATTATAATGGAGACTTGGTGGAACACAAAATGGTTGTCCACTTGTTTGGCGCTACTTCTTCGCCCAGCTGCGTCAGCTTTGCTTTGAGGAAGTGTGCTGAAGATCATAGCACATTATTCAAAGCTGACGTTGTGGATGCTGTTCTACGTAATTTTTACGTAGATGACTGTTTGAAGTCCACAGCCACTGAGACACAAGCCATAGAGCTGTATCATGGTCTACGAGCAATATGTTCAAAGGAGGTTTCCGCTTGGTTAAGTTGTCAAGCAACAGTCGTGCTGTTTTAGCAGCTATCCCTGAGAATGAACGGGCTGATGGAGTGAAAAACTTGGATCTTGACCATGAAACACTGCCAATGGAAAGAGCATTAAAGATCGCCCATTCACTCGAAGAGGATTGCTCTCAATAATCAGTTCTATCTATGACCTGATGGGGTTTCTTGCAACTGTAGTTTCACCAGCAAAGATGATCCTGCAGGACTTATGCAGACTGAAAATAGGATGGGATGATGATCTTCCAGAGCAAGTAAAACAAAGTTGGACAGACTGGCTCAATGGGATTCATCAACTTGAAGAGTTCAAGGTGAATAGATGCATTAGACCAGCAGGGTTTGGAGAAGCTGTTGAGGCACAGCTACATCACTTTGCAGATGCGAGTGAGGATGCGTATGGTACAGCAAGTTATCTTCTTCTACGCAATCAACAGGATCAAGTGCACTGTGCATTGATGATGGGGAAGGCTAGGGTTGCCCCTCTAAAAAGACCTACAATTCCACGAATGGAACTGACAGCTGCAACAGTTGCCACAAAAATGGATCTGATGTTACAAAGAGAACTACAACTGAAACTTAAACCTTCAGTTTACTGGACAGACAGCACAGTTGTGCTTAAATATCTCAGAAACGAGAGCACAAGATTCAGAACATTCGTCACAAATATTCTAAAAGTCTCAACGTTTGAACAATGAAACCATGTCGATACTGGCTCAAATCCAGCTGATTGCGCCTCGAGAGGGCAGAAGGTAAACACTTTCTTGCAAAATGTAAAATGGATCTCAAGCCCAAAATTTCTTTACAAATTCACAGATGAGTGGCAAAAAAATATGGACCAAATGATGATATCTGCAGATGACCCAGAGATCAAGAGGTCAGAGTTGGTCAATTCAATACACGCGCAACAAAATAACAGTTAAGTTAGACAACTGATGAATCATTTCTCATCTTGGATTCAGCGCATTGTAGCGTGGATGTTAAAATTGAAAACCATGCTGTTGGAATGTGCAAAAAGGCAAGCAACTTGTTGACAAAAGGATGGTAGAGTTTAAAGCCAAATGGAAAGGAAGCAACATTTCTGTGGATGATTTGAAAGAGGCTGAGCTTGAAATTGTGAAATACTGTCAAAGAGAGAAGTTCACTGAGGAGATTTCAGCACTGCAAAGTGGACATGCCACAAAGAGAGGCAGTTCAATCTACAGATTAAACCCCCAATTGTATAATGGAGTTTTACATGTTGGTGGAAGACTTAGCAATGCTGCTATGCCAGAAGAAAGTAAGTGACCTATGCTTATACCAAAGGATCTTCATGTCACTAACTTAATCCTCCAGAATGTTCATGAGAAAACAGGACACGGTGGTAGAAATCACATGATTTCAACACTGCAACAGAAATACTGGATACCTGGTGCCAAATCTGCAATCAGAAAAATGCTGGCAAGATGTGTTATCTGTTGTTGTTTACATTCCTCAACAGGAAAACAAATAATGGCAGACTTACGATCAGACAGGGTGTTCCCAGATGATCCACCTTTTACCAGTGTAGGTGTAGATTACTTTGGACCATTCATGGTTAAACGTGGAACCCTTGTCAAGAAATATGGCGTTATATTCAATTGATTAGCAATTCGTGCAATGCACATCGAAGTTGCTTCTTCACTAGACACTGATTCCTGTCTAAATGCTATACGCCGGTTTGTAGCCTGAAGGGGACAAGTGAAAGTTCTTAGGTCAGACAATGGGACACATTTTGTAGGTGCTTAGCGTGAGTTAAGACAATCCATTGAAAACTGGAACAACCAAAAAATTCAGGACCATCTCAGTCAGCAAGGAATTAAGTGGGTTTTTAATCCTCCCACTGGATCTCACCATGGCGGGGCATTGGAGAGATTGATACGCTCAACAAGAAAAATCCTTAATGCTACAATCAGAGAACAAATTCTTGATGAGGAATGCCTTCAAACAGTTTTTTGTGAAGCAGAGGCTATTATCAACAGTCGTTCAATCACAACAGCATCAAGAGATGTAAATGATTTGGAAGCTTTGACTCCGAACCACTTGTTATTACTCAGGTCAAAGTCATCGTTGCCTCCAGGACTGTTTGACAGAGAGGACCTCTATTCTCGACGCAGAAGGAAACATGTTCAGTATGTTTCTGATCTGTTTTGGAAACGTTGGTGTCGGGAATACTTGCCACAGTTGCAACAGAGACAAAAGTGGAATAACACGACAAGAAACTTTTCTGTTGGAGATATTGTTCTGGTAGTTGATGACTCCGCCCCCAGGAATTCATGGGTATTAGCAAGGGTTATTGAAACCATTCCTGACAAGAAGGGCCTCGTCCGACAAGTCTGCATTAAGACAAAAACTAACATTTTGGAAAAACCCATAACGAAACTTTGCTTATTGCAGAAGGCAGAATGAATATAGTAAAGGCATTACATCTTTAAGAACCCAAATTTGTGTTACTTTGGACTAAGAATTTACTAAGGATATTAAAGTAGTACGGCTCCTGTTTAAATGTAAGTAATTGTTTCAAAAGGTTTGAGAACAATTAGAGGCCGATAATGTAGGAGCCTAATTTGTTTATGTTCAGTGACAATTATTGAATATTAGGTGTTGCATTTCAGTATTTGAATATTTGTGTTTGATTGTAAACTTTCTTTATTTGTGTGTACTATTTAGATACATAATTCTCTATATTTACATTGAAATATGTTACATGTTAAAATTGTGCACTGGCCCTTTAAGAATTGAGACTGTAAGAGATGCAGTGGTTCATCCTTTAGGAAATAGTGGAGTCGCACAGTTTTCTTTACCGCATCCGTGATATTAAGGATTTAAGATTATATTATTTATTTTCTTTTACTGGTTTTATTTAATAACGAGTCTGGATTAAAGGAAGATTTTACTTGAAGAAAACGGTGTTTGTGAATTGTTTTCTATTGGACACGGAGCAAATTTATTGAAAAGCTTGCGATGCGCATTCAGAGTGTCTAGAGTCCCAGGTGGGTTGGGTTTAGGTCAGAAAACAAGAATGAAGAGGATCGATAGATCTGAAATCTGGGCCCTGGGGCTTTTGTAGTGGCTGGTGCCTGTCTGTGTGTGTGCTTGAGTGTGTGAATGCGTATATGTGTTGTGTGTGCCTGTGCAGTTCCCTTTTCTACAGAGGGTTATTCAAACCCCTAAACCCATCTCTACAGAGGGTTATTCAAACCCCTAAACCCTTCTCAACAGAGGGTTATTCAAACCCCGAAGCCCATCTCTACAGAGGGTTATTCAAACCCCTAATGCCATCTCTACAGAGGGTTATTCAAACCCCTAAGCCCATCTCTACAGAGGGTTATTCAAACACCTAAGCCCATCTCTACAGAGGGTTATTCAAACCCCTAAGCCCATCTCTACAGAGGGTTATTCAAACCCCTAAGCCCATCTCTACAGAGGGTTATTCAAACCCCTAAGCCCATCTCTACAGAGGGTTATTCAAACCCCTAAATCCTTCTCTACAGAGGGTTATTCAAACCTTTAGCCCAACAGTAACTCTACAACACGCGCACACACACACACACACACACACCTCGCCTGCGAGGAGATACAAACTCGGGACCTATAGCTCGCAGTTCCGCTTCTCTAACCACTACTTTATTTAACAAGGGGTACTCAGTCAGTCGGTCAGCCAGCCAGCCAGTCATACACTCACTCACTCAGTAAGAGACATTCGCTCTTCTTGCCTCCGCCTCTGCGGCCCGGTAATAAATACAAACATTCACTAATTTCACTCATTATTGTTACTGTTACATTTAAAATGTGATTCCTAACGTTAACCTAACTTTAACGTAAATATGCGTTCATGACATATTCTAGCGACCTTGGTGTTGCTGTTACTCATATACAGTGTGGGCCAATGGGTAGAGTGACTGCCTTCAGATCCAGATGTTGCTGGTTCAAAACACAGGTTTAACATTTTGTTTAAAATCGTAATTATTTATATGTTTTCATAGCATTTGTAAATATCGTACCTTTGTCTGCTGTTCATATGTTATTTTACGTTTTAATAGCGGTCATAAGATATGTAATATTTTAGGCATTTCGTAATGTATCATACGTTTTGTAATGTAACCTAATATAACGTCACATATCATACAAAATCGGGTGCCAAGGATTTTCGTAAAATAGTCTGCATAATGTCCTGAGACCACATTGCCTGCGCAGATACCATGTCTGCTGGAGGCATGCGATGGAGAGAAGCTGGGCACCAGTGATGCACTGGCAGGTTTTCACCACCCGTCGTATGTAGACTGCCATAACAACACTGATGAGAACACTGGATGCATCTATATTGAACCACTATAGACTTGTATCAAGTCTCCCTTTTATAGCCAAGATCATTGAGAAGGTTGTTTTCAATCAACTCAGCAATGTTTTGAACTCAAGCGGTCTCTTAGACAAATTTCAGTCAGGCTTCTGACCTCACCAAAGTACTGAAACAGCTCTGATAAAAGTTTTAAATAATATATGGGTGAATACTGATTCAGATAAAATAACAGTTCTGGTTCTATTAGATCTCAGTGCAGCATTTGACACTGTAGATTATAGAACACTTTCAGACAGGCTGGAACATTGGGTAGGACTCTCCGGGACAGTCCTTTAATTGGTTCAGATCTTATCTAGATGGCCAGAGTTACTTTGTCACCATTGGTAATAATGAATCTGATAGGGTGGCTATGACATACAGAGTTCCACAGGGATCAGTTCTCGGACCACTTCTGTTCAATCTCTATATGCTACCTCCAAATTCTACAGAACAACATTCACTACCATAGCTATGCTGATGATACTCTAATATATATGGCTCTCAAACCGTATGACAACAGCTCAATAGACTCTCTGTGTCACTGTATAGAACACATAAATACCTGGATGAACCAAAATAGTCTACAATTAAACCAAGATAAAACAGAGATTATTGTGTTTGGCAAAATAAATAAAATAACTATTATTGGTAAAGAGCTGGATTCTCTTACCCTAAAAACCAGGGATCAAGTGCGTAATCTTGGTGTTCTGACTCAGACCTCACATTTAACAGTCATATCAAAGCGGTCACCAAAACAGCATTCTATCATCTTAAAAATATAAACAGAATCAAGGGCTTGGTGTCCCAAAAAGACCAAGAGAAGCTCATCCATGCTTTTATCCCTAGTAGGGTTGACTACTGTAATGGCCTCTTAACTGGACTCCCCAAAAAGACTGTAAAACAGCTGCAGCTCATTCAGAATGCTGCTGCTAGAATGTTAACCAGGACCAAAAGACTCACTGGCTTCCAGTCAGTGACAGAATCAATTTTAAAGTAGTGCTTTTAGTCTATAAATTACTAAATGGTTTAGGCTCTGAATTCCTTTTTTTGATGTTTTAAAATTATAAACACTTAGATCCATGAACTCAGGTCAGCTAGTAGAGCCCAGTCAGTCATTGTCAGTCACTATTTAATGTCACTGTTGCATGGTGTTTCCATGGATATGGTCCTGAGAGCAAAGCATTGAATATAAGTCAGTCTACTGATTAATTAAAGGGCCGTTTATTTACATGCCTCTGTGCTTGCGTCCTGCTGCCTACAACTGTGATACAAACTAAACATGGAGAAGCTGCAATTAGCGGTTATGCTGGATACAGCTGGAATTAACTACCAGATCTTAGACTTGCCCCAAAAGTATCCATTTTTCAAGGTCCAAAACTTTTCACGTGCCTATGACTGACCGCTTAAACCTAAGCACACTATTAGCCTTATAGCTTTTAAAAGTTATACAGTTTCCTCACAGAATCTACTACGGAATCAACCAGTTTAGTTTTATGTTTTTATTCAGTTTCATTTGTATTAAATTAGAAAGATTGTATTCTATGTAAAGCACATTGAATTGCTTCTTTGTACGAATTGTGCTATAAACATTAACTTGCAATTCCAATTAACTCACATCAAAAACATTATGGAGACAAAGAGTCTTTAATCAATCAAAGTAATAAGTAAAGTAATTTCTGGTCTGCAATCTCTGAAGGATCGAATGTATTTATCAAGCTAGTCTGATGCTTAATATATCCAAATTTAATGTATGTACATTTTGTCTTCCCTTTCGCGATTCAATTGTGTAATACCATTATTTAATTCAATGAACACAATGTCGAAATCATTACAGAAACAAAGACTTTAGATTCCTATGATTAACTTTTTGAAGACATACAACTCGCATCAACAAATGACAGATACTTCTTAAACATCTCTCCTGGGGACCCCCCCCCAGCCATTCTATCTATTAGATGTATCCAAGAGCTAGCACACCTGAATCAACTTATTAACTAATTAACAAGCCCATACCAGTTGAATCAGTTGAGCAAGTTCAGGGCTAAAACTACACTGTAAGATGGCTGGGGGGGTCCCCAGGAGAGGGTTGAAGACCTATGTTCTAGAATTCAGGGAGGTCCAGCAAACCACAATGGATAAAAGAAAACAATGCATGTTAAAGTTTGCACTAGTAATAAAACACTAAGCTCTAAGATCAACTGCTTTGAGCAGTTTCAATATTGATGCTGAGGAATGCATTTCAGGACATCTTCATAATCTACAGTAGCACCTACATAAAAGTGGCCTTTCAGTTGTATTCTGAAAAGACAGACATGACGTGTGTCTACAAAAGAAACCGATTTTCATCATCAGCTCCTTAACTAATGTGTGTTTTAAAAAATTACTTGTCATCTAATCAAATCCCAAGGTACATGATGTGTAGGTAGGAACGTGTTCTATGACATAACCATTAATGGCAGTAATGTAGAAATCTGAGAAAAATACCCCCCAAAAGCAGCACCAAACCTTTGGCAAATCCTTGACCTTAAATTTCTTGTGTTTATTTAGGATTCTGAGCAGGATGCCCACTGACCTCCAGGAGCATCACCTGACCTCTAATTGTGGCTCTTACATCAAGACTGAGCCCTCCTCTCCCTCCTCTTCATTGGTTGACACCTTCAACCACCACTCCCCTTCGGCCAATAGCGACACCAGCGGTGGCTACATCAACATAAACAACCTCAACGGACACGGTCTTGACCCCCCGCCAGTGTTCAACCCCAGCATGCTGGTGGGGGGTGGAGATTGTCTCCGGCACTATGACGACTGTGGAGGAAGCTTGGCAGACAACACGCCGATCAAGTGCGAGTATATGTTGAATGTGATTCCAAAGAGGCTATGCTTGGTATGTGGGGACATCGCATCAGGCTACCACTATGGGGTCGCCTCCTGTGAAGCCTGTAAAGCTTTCTTCAAAAGGACCATACAAGGTATATTACCTCTTCTCTCCCCTTTCTCTGTCCCTCTCTCTCTTTCTCTATTCCTCAGTCACTTTTCCTTTCTTTCTCACTCTTACTCAGCACATAAGGTCCTACTTATCTTCTTTAAAATTACAGTTGAATGATCCTACATACAGTGGGGAGAAAAAGTATTTGATACACTGTCGATTTTGCAGGTTTTCCTACTTACAAAGTATGTAGAGGTCTGTAATTTTTATCAATCAATCAATCAAATGTATTTATAAAGCCCTTTTTACAACAGCAGTTGTCACAAAGTGCTTTACAGAGACACCCGGCCTTAAACCCCAAGGAGCAAACAACAGTAGTGTTGGATTTGAGTAGCTAGGAAAAACTCCTTAAGAAGGTCGAATTTTAGGAAGAAACCTAGAGAGGACCCAGGCTCAGAGGGGTGACCAGTCCTCTTTTGGCTGTGCCGGGTGAGATATTAATAGTTCAATTAGAATAATAAATACATTTCTCTGGGCTAAATCCAGAGTCTATTTGATTCTAGACTAGGTCAAAAGTATGACCAGGTGGACAAGGACAGGGACAGCAACGGGCCCCCCAAACCAGGTACTCCGCAGGTGTGGACCAGGACCTCATCTCCTCCTAAAATTTAAAAGTTAGAAAGTGCATTCCTCATATGCCCCAGCACAATAATATAGCAGCATAACACCTTGGAACTGAGACGGGGGGGTTCGTGACACTGTGGCCCTACCCGGGGGAGGTCCCGGACAGGGCCCAACAGGCAGGAAGTCAATCCACCCACATTACCAGGCATCAACCAAAGGGACACCCACGAACCACAACCCCCCTGAAGAGCCACCTATCATAGGTACTCTTCAACAGTGAGTGACAGAATCTAAAACAAAAATCCAGAAAATCATATTGTATGATTTTTAAGTAATCAATTTGCATTTTATTGCATGACATAAGTATTTGATACATCAGAAAAGCAGAACTTAATATTTGGTACAGAAACCTTTGTTTGCAATTACAGAGATCATACGTTTCGTGTAGTTCTTGACCAGGTTTGCACACACTGCAGCAGGGATTTTGGCCCACTCCTCCATACAGACTTTTTTGGGGCTGTCACAGGGCAATACAGACTTTCAGCTTCCTCCAAAGATTTTCTATTGGGTTCAGGTCTGGAGACTGGCTAGGCCACTCCAGGACCTTGAGATGCTTCTTGCGGAGCCACTCCTTAGTTGCCCTGGTTGTGTGTTTGGGGTCGTTGTCATGCTGGAAGACCCAGTCACGACCCATCTTCAATGCTCTTACTGAGGGAAGGAGGTTGTTGGCCAAGATCTCGCGCTACGTAGCTCCATCCATCCTCCCCTAAATACGGTGCAGTCGTCCTGTCCCCTTTGCAGAAAAGCATCCCCAAAGAATGATGATTCCACCTCCATGCTTCACGGTTGGGATGGTGTTTTTGGGGTTGTACTAAACAAGGCGAGTGGAGTTTAGACCAAAACGCTCTATTTTTGTCTCATCAGACCACATGACCTTCTCCCATTCCTCTTCTGGATCATCCAGATGGTCATTGGTAAACTTCAGACGGGCCTGGACATGCGCTGGCTTGAGCAGGGGGACCTTGCATGCGCTGCAGGATTTTAAACCAGGACAGGGTAGTGTGTAACTAATGGTTTTCTTTGGGACTGTAGTCCCAGCTCTCTTCAGGTCATTGACCAGGTCCTGCCATGTAGTTCTGGGATGATCCCTCACCTTCTTCATGATCTTGCATGGAGCCCCAGACCAAGGGAGATTGACCGTCATCTTGAACTTCTTCCATTTTCTAGTAATTGTGCCAACTGTTGTTGCCTTCTCACCAAGCTGCTTGCCTATTGTCCTGTATCTCATCCCTGCCTTGTGCAGGTCTACAATTTTATCCCTGATGTCCTTACACAGCTCTCTGGTCTTGGCCATTGTGGAGAGGTTGGAGTCTGTTTGATTGAGTGTGTGGACAGGTGTCTTCTACACAGGTAACGATTTCAAACAGGTACAGTTAATACAGGTAATGAGTGGAGAACAGGAGAGCATCTTAAAGAAAAACTAAGAGGTCTCTGAGAGCCAGAATTCTTACTGGTTGGTAGGTGATCAAATTCTTATGTCATAAAATAAAAGTAATTATTTAAAAATCATCCAATGTGATTTTCTGGATTTTTGTTTTAGATTCCGTCACTCGCAGTTGAAGAGTACCTATGATAAAGATTACAGACCTCTACATGCTTTGTAAGTAGGAAAACCTGCAAAATTGGCAGTGAATCAAAAACTTGTTCTCCCCACTGTATCTTCCCATGTGTGTCTTAGCTGAGATTGACATAGTTATGGGTTTGAGTCTTGCAGGGATACATCAATAACTGCCCTCACTGGGATGTAAGTTGCTTTGGATAAAAGTGTCTGCTAAATGGCATTTTTATTTCTATCTTTCTTTAGTCAGCAGACGCTCTAATCCAGAGCAACATACAAGTAAGTAAGACAACCTCATATCATGATCATTGTAATCTTGTTTTTTCCTAATGGCTATTTCTCTTAATAGTTAAATCTTTTTACTGATTGATTTATAAGGTTTACTATTTTGAAATATTATTTTAGGATTTTACTGCATTGAACTAATAACAGCAAATACAACAATCACCAGATGTCACAACAAATAGAAAATAATAGCATGACTAGTGTGAACAGATGAACTGATTTATTTATATTTACTTGTTTTGGCCTGAATTGCATACAATCTAGATACAAAAAGTTGATGCCTCCTGGGTAGTGACAAGGTAGGATTTATTAGTGACCTAGGTAGTTACCTGATATTAACCTTGGTATTGACCTTTTAGTGACCTGGGTCGTTACCTGGTATTGACCTTGGTATTGACCTTTTAGTGACCTGGGTCGTTACCTGGTATTGACCTTGGTATTGACCGGGTAGTGACCTGGGTCGTTACCTGGTATTGACCTTGGTATTGACCGGGTAGTGACCTGGGTCGTTACCTGGTATTGACCTTGGTATTGACCGTGTAGTGACCTGGGTCGTTACCTGGTATAGACCTTGGTATTGACCGGGTAGTGACCTAGGTAGTTACCTGATATTAACCTTGGTATTGACCTTTTAGTGACCTGGGTCGTTACCTGATATTAACCTTGGTATTGACCGGGTAGTGACCTGGGTCGTTACCTGGTATTGACCTTGGTATTGACCGGGTAGTGACCTTGTTATGACCTGGTTATGAGCTGGTAGTGTCCCAGTAGTGACTTGGTTAGGACTTGATAATGTTCATATTGTGTAAAAGTAATTTAATTTCATTCCAACCATGAATACCATTTCAGGTGAAATATAACTTTGACCAAATGTTTTTCATTGAAAAAGCACGTATTTTCTAGACATGTTCATGGCTTGAGTAAGGAGCAAAAACAGACACAATAACGTACAATGTTAAAGTGTTAGTTGGAACTAGGACAATTCCGATGGGTTCTAGTTAATCATGTGCCTTGTTCAACCTGTTACCAAGTTGCAAGTGTTCTAGTTTCTTCTTTTTTCTTCTATCTTGTCTTCTTTTATCCTGTAGGAGACATCTCAAAATTATACTAATCTGTCCTTCATTCATCCATACGAGGACACAGGAGGTTCAATCAATAACAATCAGCATTGTTGGACTGTAATTAGGATCCTGGCTTTTCATTGGGAACATAAAACAAAATGTGTGTAGTAGAAAGGAAAGAGGAAGTGTGGAAGAGAAATAGCAAATATATCCTATTCTGTTTATCTGACCTCTCCAGTTCTACAATACCAGTGATTCTATCCCATACAGTTCATTTTGGCATTAACCCTAATCCATACAGTTTATCCTGGAATTAACCCTATCCCATACTGTTCATCCTGGCATTAACCCTAACCCATACTATTCATCTTGGCATTAACCCTAATCCATATAGTTTATCCTGGAATTAACCCTAACCCATACTGTTCATCCTGGCATTAACCCTAACCCATACTATTCATCTTGGCATTAACCCTAACCCATACTGTTTATCCTGGCATTAACCCAAACCCATACTGTTCATATTGGAATGAACCCTAACCCATACTGTTCATATTGGAATGAACCCTAACCCATACTATCTGACCTCATTGGCAGTAAGATACCAGTGATTGATGATTGTTGGCATGTTCTTCTCTACCAACTGTGAGTTACCAAAAAACCTGCCAGACACACACAAAAAGATGGACACGCTTTGGTGGTTTAAATGGTACAAAATGTGATTATATCAAGTAAATGTGATTAAAATGTTGGGACTGTAAGACAATTTTGGTCATTGACTATCACTGAAGAAGGTTGCAAAAAATTATATTTATAATTCCAACAGTAATGCAAATAAATAATAAAATTTAAAGTAAATCTATCCCTTTGTTATATCACAACATATACCTAAAGGATTATTAGGAACACCTGTTCAATTTCTCATTAATGCAATTATCTAATCAACCAATCACATGGCAGTTGCTTCAATGCATTTAGGGGTGTGGTCCTGGTCAAGACAATCTCCTGAACTCCAAACAGAATGTCAGAATGGGAAAGAAAGGTGATTTAAGCAATTTTGAGGATGGCATGGTTGTTGGTGCCAGGCGGGCCGGTCTGAGTATTTCACGCACAACCATTTCTAGGGTTTACAAAGAATGGTGTGAAAAGGGAAAAACATCCAGTATGTGGCAGTCCTGTGGGCAAAAATGCCTTGTTGATGCTAGAGGTCAGAGGAGAATGGGCCGACTGATTCAAGCTGATAGAAGAGCAACTTGGACTGAAATAACCACGGTATGAGGGATGGTATGAGGGATGGTATGAGGGATGGTATGAGGGATGGTATGAGGGATGGTATGAGGGACGGTATGAGGGACGGTATGAGGGACGGTATGAGGGACGGTATGAGGGACGGTATGAGGGACGGTATGAGGGACGGTATGAGGGATGGTATGAGGGATGGTATGAGGGATGGTATGAGGGACGGTATGAGGGATGGTATGAGGGATGGTATGAGGGATGGGAAACAGCATTAATGAGAATCAATGTTGGAGGGAGGGTGATGGGATGGAAGAAATGCCACTACCCTCACCTCTCCTTCAGGAGTGGCATTTCAGGTTGTGTTGGGACGTGTACGTGTGCGTATCAGTGTTTGTGTATCAGTGTGTGTGCGTGTGTGTTTGTGTGTACCTGTGAGTGGGTGTGTGTGTTTGTGTGTATCAGTACCTTTTAGGTCATGCACTTTTAGAGAATGGTCGTGCAGGAGTGAAATTAGATTTCAACCAATGGTGTTAAAATTGGCAATGCAAGAATTACTTGAAATGAACACTGACAGAAATGGAAAGCTGGTACTTGTTTGTTAGACAACAACTGCAACTATTACATTTCCATTCTAAGCATTTACGTAGCAACCATCCTCTCTATCAAAGTACCATACATCTTTATTTTTATTTGTTTTCATTCATCGCACAAGTTCTTTCCACTCCATTATTCAGTGTGTAATGCTCATACTGTATCGAGTTACATTTTGGAGATTAGTTATTAAATTAGGAGGAATAAAGTAATCTACAGCTGTTATCCATGATCCACATTTCTTCGTTGCTCTTCCACAGGGAACATAGAGTACAGCTGTCCTGCAACAAATGAGTGTGAGATCACCAAAAGGCGGCGCAAGTCCTGCCAAGCCTGTCGCTTCATGAAGTGTCTCAAAGTCGGAATGCTGAAAGAGGGTAAGATCACATCCCTTAACTGTATTCCTCTCACTCAATTCAATGGGTGGTGTATTGGCATTGAATTATTGCATTACAGAAAATTATTAACACGGCAGATACGCAAGTCAAAAACCTGAGGTACAATAGTGAAGGCTGATTAGATTTGATTTAGATTAGATTAGATTCAATGTTATTGTCATTGAACAGTACAAGTACAGTACAGCTAAATGCGGTTAGCATCTAACCAGGAGTACAAATAGAAGAGGGCAGGAAATTTACAAGTGATAATTGGTGTATCAAAAGTTGTGCAATGCAAGTATAAACGGCAATACTGGCTATGCAATCAAGCAAGTTGGAGGTGTAATGTAGTCTGTACAACTAAAATACAGGGAAAGCAGCAGTGAGGTTCCTGAGATAGACAAGTACATGTAAAAACTGAGAACTTACACATCAGACTTTGCAAGGCAGTGTCAGAGTCCAGGAAGGCTCATACTGGAGTCATGAGATAATTACAGGGTCATTGACCTGAGGTAGAACAGTGAAGTGTGATTACAGAGTCATAAACTTGAAGTTGGACCAGGCAAGCTGATACTGGAATCACAGACGTGGTAGAACAGTGAAAGCTGATACTGGAATCAAAGACCTAAAGTTGGACCAGGAACACTGCAAAAAATACTTTTATTAAGTATTTTTAACTTGTTTTCAGGTTAAAAAATTCTAACCATCCTTAAACTAAGGTACATTTTCCTTGTTGCCTTGTTCCATTGGCAGATTATTTCACTTATTTCAAGCAAATATCTCCTCAAAAATACTGAAATTGTCTTATTTCATTAGCAACATTTGTTGCAGTGGAGGCTCATACTGGAGTCATTGACATGAGGTTGAACAGTGAAGGCTGATACAGGAGTCATAGACATGAGGTAGGACAGTGAAGGCTGATTCAGGAGTCATAGCCATGAGGTTGAACAGTGAAGGCTGATACAGGAGTCATAGACATGAGGTTGAACAGTGAAGGCTGATACAGGAGTCATAGAAATGAGGTTGAACAGTGAAGGCTGATACAGGAGTCATAGACATGAGGTAGGACAGTGAAGGCTGATACAGGAGTCATAGACATGAGGTAGGACAGTGAAGGCTGATTCAGGAGTCATAGCCATGAGGTTGAACAGTGAAGGCTGATACAGGAGTCATAGACATGAGGTTGAACAGTGAAGGCTGATACAGGAGTCATAGACATGAGGTTGAACAGTGAAGGCTGATACAGGAGTCATAGACATGAGGTAGGACAGTGAAGGCTGATTCAGGAGTCATAGCCATGAGGTTGAACAGTGAAGGCTGATACAGGAGTCATAGACATGAGGTTGAACAGTGAAGGCTGATACAGGAGTCATAGACATGAGGTAGGACAGTGAAGGCTGATACAGGAGTCATAGACATGAGGTTGGACCCAGAAGGCTGATCCTGGAGTCATAGCCATGAGGTTGAACAGTGAAGGCTGATACAGGAGTCATAGACATGAGGTTGAACAGTGAAGGCTTATACAGGAGTCATAGACATGAGGTAGGACAGTGAAGGCTGATACAGGAGTCATAGACATGAGGTTGAACAGTGAAGGCTGATACAGGAGTCATAGACATGAGGTTGGACCCGGAAGGCTGATACTGGAGTCATAGACATGAGGTTGAACAGTGAAGGCTGATACAGGAGTCAAACAAATAGCAGTAAAGGGACACTTGGAAATGGCTCTTGACACCACTTACTAAAATAGCTGCCCAGATCTAGCACTTATGTCAATCAATCCCCAATTTTTTTCTGATAATGTTGACATGTTTGGGTAACCATAGGTATGTGCATAGCTGAGAATATCAATATTTGAATTTTAGCCTGTCCATAAAAAAAATGTTTTAATTTTGTTTGTGTTCTAGCTTGTGCCTGAAAACCTTCTTCCAATCTACATTCTGATGAATTCCTCATAATCTCCCAGGCGTATTTTATACAGAATACCTTCACTGTGCATGTCCTGACAACGTATGTGCACATAAATTGCAGTTATAATGGGCAATGGCTGTATAGGTGGAAATCTCAATTTCTTCATTTACATTTAAGAGGCTAACCATTATTTTTGGCAAAATGCCTCCAGGTCATGCAGAGTCTGGTCATCTTGCATAAACCGCATATTTGAGATCTCCCCAGAGTGGCTCGGTGATATTAAGATCAGGAGACTGTGATGGACACTCCAGAACCTTCATCTTTTTCTGATGCAACCACTGGAGGGTCAACTTGGCCTTGTGTTTGTGGTCCAGCATTGTCGTGCTGGAAAGTCCAAAAGTGTCCCATGCACAGCTTTCATGCAGAACAATGCAAATTGTCTGCCAGTATTTTCTGATAACATGCTGTATTCATCTTGCCATTAATTTTCACAAGATTCCCTGTGCCTTTAGAGCTCACACAGCCCCAAAACATCAGTGAGCCACCACCATGCTTCACAGTGGGGATTGTATTCTGTTCACTATAAGCTTTGTTGACCCCTTTTCAAACATAGCGTTTGGTTGTGACCATAAAGCTCTCTTTTTGTCTTGTCACTCCAAATGACAGCTGTGAGGCGTGTCAAGGTGTTGTAGGGGATATTGTAACCTGGCATTTTTGTGGCATTGGCCCAGTAAAGGCTTTTTTCTGGCAACTTGACTATGCAGCAAATTTTTGTTGAAGTATCGTCATATAGTGCTCCTTGAAAAAACCAAGTATTTTTCCAGGGCAGCTTCTATTTCTCTTGAGGTTACCTGTGGGTTTTTCTTTATATCCCAAACAATTCTTTTGACAGTTTTGGCCTTGGCTTGGTATCAAGAGATCCCTGAATTTTCCACTTCTTAATGATTGAATAGTACTGACTGGCATTGCAAGGCTTTGGATATCTTTTTATATCCTTTTCCATCTTTATAAAGTTCCATTACCTTGTTACACAGGTCTTTTGACAGTTCTTTTCTGCTCCCCATGGCTCAGTATCTAGCCTGCTCAGTGCATCCACATGAGAGCTAACAAACTCATTGATTATTTATACACAGACACTAATTGCAATTTTAAAAGCCACTTTAATTGCTATTTTCACCTGTGTGTGTCACCTTGTGTGTCTGTAACAAAGCCAAATATGCAAGGGTATGTAAACTTTTGATCAGGGCCATTTGGGTGATTTCTGTTATCATTATGATTTAAAAGGAGCCAAACAACTATGTGATAATAAATGGCTTCATATTATCACTATCCTTGAATAAAATATATTTATTCAAGGAGAGTGACAGTTATATTTTCAAAATCAATGCCAAAATGTCACAATGTCTGTCAGGGTATGCAAACTTATGAGCACTCTATCCCCTCTCAGCTTGCAACCTACGTCTCTAGCACAGCACTATCAAAGAGGAAATACAGTTAGGTCTGAAAATAATTGGACACAAGTTTAGTTATTTTGTCTGTTTACCAAAATATATTCAAGTTACAGTTAAATAATGAATAAGGGCTTAAAGTGAAGAGGGTATTCACATCCAAATAGAAGGAAGGATTTAAGAATTACAGCTATTTAATATGTAGCCCCATCTTTTTCAAAGGACCCAAAAGCTGTTCCATGGATATGTGTGGGCTATTCCTTTGTTATTTCTTCATCAATTAAGCACGTGAAAGGTCTGGAGTTTATTCCAGGTGTGGCATTTACATTTGGAAGCTGTTGCTGTGAACCCACAAAATGCAGTCAAAGGAGTTCTCAATGCATATGAAACAGGCCATCCTTAGGCTGCAAAGAAAATCAGAGTGTGGGTACATTCTGAGAAAAAAAGAATGCATTAGTGAGCTCTGTAACACAAAAAGGCCTGGATGTCCACGGAAGACAACAGTGGTGGATGACCGTAGGATCCTTTCCATGGTAAAGAAAAAACTCTTCACAACATCCAGCATAGCGAAGAACTCCACTGAGGTGGAGTGTGTCCTGCTTCAAATTCCTGGGTGTCCACATCTCCGAGGACCTTTCCTGGAACCTCAACATCTCAACCCTGGTCAAAAAGCATTCGGATGAATGTGTGGTTTGGCGGATGCTCCATGGCCAACCGGAAGGCCCTACAACGGTTGGTGAAAACAGCCCAGAACCCAGCCACCTTGGACCTTCAGTGCATGCGGTGTCTGCGCAGGGCATGCGACATCATCAGAGACCCTTCACATCCATGCCACAAACTGTCTGTTCTACCATCAGGCAGGCAGTACAGTTCTCTTCGTTCCCACACCAGCAGGATCAGGAACAGCTTCTTCCCATCCACTGAAACTCTCATTGCTGCTATTCCTTACACCCCCGACAACCTTACACCCCCAACTTGCTCGATTGTACAGTCATAATTGCCATTAATACTTGCATTTGCCTCATTGCACAACTATGCCTTCATTGCTCATTTAAAACTGTCATTTTGCACTGTATTTGCCTTTATACATATACATTCTATACATTCCACTTGTAACATACACTTTAATTAATACTTAAAAATTTCCTGCTCTGGTTAGATGCCATTAAAGTTGAATCTAATCAAATCTAAATACAGAGGGTTCACCACAAGGTGCAAACCATTCATAAGCCTCAGGAGTAGAAAGGCCAGTTCTGGAACAGGATTCTTTGGACAGATGAAACTAATATCAACCTGGCTTGGAACGGCTCATGATCCAAAGCATACCACATCATCTTTAAAACATGGTGGAGGCAGTGTGATGTCATGGGCATGCATGGCTTCCAATGGCACTGGTGATGTGACAGTAGACAGTAGCAGCCGGATTAATTCTGAATTGTATAGGGATATATTGTCTGCTCAGATTGAGCCAAAGTTGATTGGACGGTGCTTCAGTTTACAGACGGACATTGACTCAAAACATACCGTGAAAGCAACCCAAGAGTTTTTAAGTGGAATATTCTGCAATGGCTGTGTCAATTACCTGATCTCAACCCGATCGAGCATGCATTTCACTTGCTGAAGACAAAAGTTATTTATGATTGTGTTAATTCGTCCAATTACATTTGAGCCCCTGATATAAGGGGACTGTGTATGAAAATAGTTGCAATTCCTAAACGTTTCAAACAATAGTTTTGTTCCACCCCTTGAATTAAAGCTGAAAGTCGGCATAACAATTACATTTCGGTTGTTTCATTTCAAATCCATTGTGCTGGCATACAGAGACAATATTATGAAAATTGTGTCAGTGTCCAAATATTTTCAGGTCTTGCAGACTTCCAGCAAGTGTTTAATCAACACAACAGTGAAATTCCCCTATCCCAGTTTATCTGCCTCCTAACACAATATCTGTATCTGGATTTCCAACATATTGCCACTGTCTTTTGGTCACTACATGTGTTGCTAAAGAAAACCATTGGTGTGGGTTGACAGAAATATTATACTTTTAACTTTCACCACACTGCAAAAAATCAACTATATTTATCTTATTTTCAGGTTAAAAACCCTACCATCCTTAAGATATTTTATATTTTTCTTAACAAGCTAGATTATACCGCTTGTTTTTAGAAAATATGCCTTGAATGGATTAAGCGGAAGATGATGCGATGCGATGCCTTGAATGATTGAATGAGAGAGTGAAAGTGAGACTAAGAGAGCTAGCATAGGGTGAGATGTATATTACTACTCTTAAAGAGGACAACATTTTCCCCTGGGACCTCTCCTCTGGTCCCTGGCTCAGTGTCACCTCTGCATGCTTGTCTGTCTTTGTCTTCCTGTCAGACTCCTCTCTCATCTTTCTTTCTCCAGTCTCTCTCTTTCTTCCCTCTTTCAGGGCTGTATCTGCGTATTGATCCTCAAAATGCTTTTTAGAACATCCAAACATTCCAACTCACTTTCTGGGAGTGTGATAGGCCACTGGGAATACAAGGGGGAACCTGGCCAATAGATCATTAGGGTGTGTTTGTTGGAAGTGGGGGCTGGACACTTTCCTGTTGCAGTTTCCGGGGATGTCCACTACGTTTACACATAAAGGGTTTACATTTATGTGGAATGGTTTAAACAGAGACATTGGTTAACCTACTGTATGTGAACTAATAATATGTGGCTGCTATTCAACACAAATCCACTTCATTGACGTAGGTTATTTCCTTAAAGTCATAAAAGAGAGACATACATCTGAAAGACTGACATACAGACTTGCATATATCAGATAAACAGGTATCAGTCAGACAGACATCAGACAGACAGGCAAAACATCAGATAAACAGGTATCAGACAGACATTAGGCAGACAGTCAGACAGGCATATATGGTAAACCATGATGGACATATCCTGGAGTGGACAGGCCATACCACGAAAGATGAGCAGCTCAGTCTTGTCAAGGTTAGGCCTGAGGTAGTGGGCCAAATTCCATGTGGTGATATCAGCCAAGAATGTGGGTTTCAGAAGGGGAAAAAACCTGAGTGTTATCAATATATTAGTGATTGAAAAGACCAAGGTTATGACAGAGCCAAGAGACTGGGTGTATAGAGAGATGAGAGGCCAAAGAACTAAGCTTTGGAGAACACCAGTAGTAAGTAGTAGTAAGAGGATATATCTAGCTAAGAGGGTCTGTCTTACTTGATGTTTCTAGACAAAATCTGTATAGGACTGTATCACAGAGATAATACAGACAAACTACGAGCAGACACCACAGCGGGCAATGTGAAAAGTCAGTACAGGACTGTAACACAGAGATAATACAGACAAAGTAGCACAATAACAGACTTTCTATCTCTCTCTTTGTCTCTCTTTGTCTGTCTCTGTCTCGTGAAAAAGTGGTCAGAGCTTTGATATTCCCAGAATATGAATTTCATGATTTACAACTTTTTTAAATCTAATCTCTACCCATTTGAAAAACCCACCTTTGAGATTGGAAATACAATTTGACAAGAAAGTACAAAAGGTTCTATCCAGGCTTTAGTATTTACAAAAACTGTCCCAAAGTCCCAAATATTTTCAGATCAGACAGCAGACTCAATTAACCAATGATGTAATTAGGTCTGAAACACCTACATGATTATCTAAGGAGACTGAAAAACCCTAAATATTGTCTAATGGTAGATTGTCCTTTTAACCAAAAGCTAAATAACCTTTTGCCAAAACATTAATCCATAAACCTGCTTAACAAAAGCTATGACTTTCCAGAATGTTTCCTGTTTTCATGTAAAGTCACAACATGGTGGTGAATGGAAAAGGTAGAAAAAAAGTACACACAGTTAAATGACTAATAATGTGGCTAACCCTAACCCCCATGTGGCTAACCCTATCCCCCATGTGGCTAACCCTAACCCCCATGTGGCTAACCCTAACCCCCATGTGGCTAACTCTTACCCCCATGTGGCTAACCCTAACCCCCATGTGGCTTACCCTTACCCCCATGTGGCTAACCCTAACCCCCATGTGGCTAACCCTAACCCCCATGTGGCTAACCCTAACCCCCATGTGGCTAACCCTAACCCCCATGTGGCTAACTCTTACCCCCATGTGGCTAACCCTAACCCCCATGTGGCTTACCCTTACCCCCATGTGGCTTACCCTTACCCCCATGTGGCTAACCCTAACCCCCATGTGAAATCCACCACGACGGTTTCCTCACTACAGTCGCCTACCCCTCGCTGTCATTTAGTAGCATGCCAGTCATTCTGACATGATCCTAACCCTGACCGGGCCCAGTCTTTATGTGTGAGCATATGTTTGGGGGAAAATGCCTAAAACTGGGACTGACCCCACAACCCTCGGACGTGGTGTCTGCATTTTAAGATTTACCCCCATTTTGCCTCTTGCAAGACACTTTTTTCTAAATTTAATCTTAATCCCAAATTAGCCAAAGTAATGAAATATATAAAAACACTATGGTTTGTATAAAAGGCCTGGGCATTACCACGCCTATTAATTAACAGCACATCCCGTCTTCAAAGAATAAGAACAAGTCTATTTACAATCCTTATTGATTACTTAAGATGTATAAATGGAAATCTCTGTTAGTCAGAGGGAGGGATCTGGATTTAGCTCCAACCTGCCAGGCAGTACAGAACGATCTCACCATGTTTGCTGGGAAAAACCAGTTGGGCCCCTGGGGCATCATGGTTAATTAGGTTAGTGGACAGTCAGTCTGTGGTATCGTAAGAAAAGTGAAAGAAGGAACTTTAATCATATTCTTTTGTTTCCAAAGGGGAGATACATGATTTATACAAAATTCACTGAATTATAACAAATCAATTGGACTAATGTTGCCATTTAATAGCTGTTTGTGCTCCCTGTCTGTGCATACAAGGTTTAAGTTGAGAGTTGCGGTATTACACCATGCCACAATTGAAGTGCATTGAATGCATTTTGTTTCCAGTGAGTTTGTTTTACTAATGAAACACTTGTGTTGTCTACAGTGAGAGTAAGTACTGGTGATAGTTCAATCTAGCTGATGAAGGGACAAGCAACCAGGGATTAATTGGATTAGCATGACTTGTCAATCATTGACGGATGCAACTCCATGGAAGCAGCTCTTTCCAGGCCATCATCAAAGGAACTTGACAGAGCTTTATAACTCTGCTTTGGATGTGTTCAGAGGCCTACCTTCAGACCAGCATAACACAATCTGTAACCTAAAATACTGTGCAATGCTCAGGACTCCCATTAACTGTTGACCCCAATTTAAGATAATCTCCAGCATTCCTTTTTATAGAAGCCAACACAACACAAACACATGGCCACTGTACATCCTGTGGTATCTGGCACCAAGACATTGGCAACAGATCCTTCAAGTCCTGTAAGTTGCAAAGTGGATCTACTGTGGTGAAGTGAATAACATTGATCATCTCCTTACAAGGGCACAGGTCAAGTTCTGGATAGCTGGTTCTCATAGGCAATGTGCTGGATGCAAGAGATGCGACTTTAACAATTTTTATGGCCAGACAACTGGGTCAGAGCATCTCTGAAAGGACAAGGCTTGTGGGGTGCTCCTGGTCAGCAGTGGTGATGACCTACTGACAGTGGTTCAGGGTGGGATGAACCAGAATCCGGTGACAGGGTGTTGGATGCTCAAGGCTCACCTGGTCCTGACCGACAGAAGGTCTACTGTGGTACAAGCAAAAAAACATGTATGATAGTTACAGGAGTAATGAGTCACAACACAGTGCAGACCGGCCAAAGTGCCCATGATGATCCCTGTTCACTGTCAAAAGCGCCCACAATAGGCAAGTGAGTGTCGGAACTGGACATTGGAGCTGTGGAAGAAGGTCGACCTGGTCCGATGAGTCTTGTTTGGGCCTCTAAATTCCTCAGATCTCAATCAAATGGAGCATCTGTGGGATGTGCAGGACCAACAAGTCTGATCCCCGGTAACTCCACCTCACAACTTACAGGACATGAAGGATCTGCTGCTAACATCTTGGTCACAGATACCACAAATCACCTTCTGGGTTAGGGTTAGGGATTATGGGAAGGGGAACCAGGTGCGATTGTGGGAACCAGGTGTGATTGTGGGAACCAGGTGTGATTATGGGAACCAGGTGTGATTATGGGAACCAGGTGTGATTATGGGAACCAGGTGTGATTATGGGAACCAGGTGTGCACAATGGGCATGATTACAATGGGACAAGTTCAAGTGTGAACAATGAATTACATTTTCTGAGGCTAGTTGACCAATGACACTGAGCGGCAATGTGGGAGGGGAGTGGGGACAGCTGTCACACAGGGCCTGTAACATCAGATACACACATTCAAAAGGTTTTGAGAATAATAAAAGTCATGGAAGTGAATATTCACAGTCAACATATTTGAAAAACGTGTTAGAAGATTTTAATCAAACAATGCCATGTTGTGCAGAGTGATACCCAATGTCTCAAGCTGTATGTGATTCTATATAAAACAGTACTGATATTTCAAGTTGCACTTATTTTCAGGTGTTCGACTGGATCGAGTGAGAGGTGGAAGGCAGAAGTATAAGAGGAGAATGGGAGACACAGAACATGGAACATATCTATCCCTGACCCTACCTCCTCCTGACAAAAAACCTTGTGAGTCACCAGAAGATCTCTCCCTCTCTCACTCTGTTTTTCTCAACCCTGATCTTTCATTGTTGCTGTTTCTCATTCTTGATATCTCTCTTTCATTGTTGTGTTTCTCATTCTTGCTGTCTCTCTCATTCTTGCTGACTCTCTGTCTTAACTTCACTCATTTCGTGTTCTTCTCTTTCTTTTACCAAAACATTGATATCAATCCCTCTGTAGTTCTCTTTTTTTCTTCACTCCTGTTTTTTCTGTCCTAATGTTAAAGACAAAATGTCAGTATTGTCTCTCTTAATGTCTTAGTTTCTCTCTCTCTGTCTCGTCCTGTGTCAGTGATTAAGATTGTGTCTCACCTGCTGGTGGTGGAGCCAGAGAAGATCTATGCCATGCCTGATCCAACAGTGCCAGATGGGGACATCAAAGCTCTGACCACTCTTTGTGATTTGGCTGATAGGGAACTGGTGGTCATCATTGGTTGGGCCAAACATATCCCCGGTAGGAGGCTAATGATTACCCATAATTATTACCCATATAAACAAATCCATATCCCAGATGGTACAGATGTTGGGATGAGGGTAGGGGTTGAGGATAAAGAGGGAAGGAAATGGTTTTGGGTAGAGAATAGATATAGGAACTGTTGTACATTTTTGTAAGTGATGTTGCATTGACATAATCAAACATACATGTTTGAACTGGAGTAGGCTACTGTACAATAGATTTCAATTACCATGGTATCTGGATATTATTGTGAATGTTCTATCTGGTGAAATGCGTTCAAATACAAATTGAAGAATGTATTTTCTAAGCATATACGTTAATTCTAATAATTTTAAGGGCTCAAATGAAATTGCACAAAAAATAACACAATTATAAATTTGTTTTTGAATACTTTGTCAAGAATCCTTAGCAGGTAATGACTGCTTGAAGTCTTCAACGGATGGATATCTCCAAACACTGGGTTTCCTCCTCTGTGATGCTTTGCCAGGCCTTTACTGCTGCTGTCTTCAGTTATTGTTTTTTTGTGGTTCTCTCTGCCTTGAGTTTTGTCTTCAGCAAGTGAAATGCATGCTCGATCAGGTTGTCTGAATCTGAGCCGACAATTTATCCATCTATCAATCAATCAATCAAATGTATTTATAAAGCCCTTTTTACAACAGCAGTTGTCAAAAAGTGCTTTACGGAGACACCCGGCCTTAAACCCCAAGGAGCAAACAACAGTAGTGTTGAATTTCAGTGGCTAGGAAAAACTCCCTAAGAAGGTCGAATTTTAGGAAGAAACCTAGAGAGGACCCAGGCTCAGAGGGGTGACCAGTCCTCTTCTGGCTGTGCCGGGTGAGATATTAAGAGTCCAATTAGAATAATAAATACATTTCTCTGGGCTAAATCCAGAGTCTATTTGATTTTAGACTAGGTCAGAAGTATGACCAGGTGGACAAGGACAGGGACAGCAACGGGCCCCCCAAACCAGGTAATCCGCAGGTGTGGACCAGGACCTCATCTCCTCTTAAAATTTAAAACTGGAGGAGACTAACAAAAGTTAGTAGTGCATTCCTCATATCCCCCAGCACAATAATATAGCAGCGTAACACCTTGGAACTGAGACGGGGGGTCCGGTGACACTGTGGCCCTACCCGGGGGAGGCCCCGGAAACTTCAGAATTAATCCGGCTGCTTCTGTCTTCTGTCACATCATCAATAAACACTAGTGACCCAGTGCCACTGGAAGCCATGCATGCCCATGCCATCACACTGCCTCCACCAAGTTTTACAGATGATGTGATATGCTTCAGATTATGAGCCGTTCGAAGCCTTCAGCACACTTTTTTCTTCCCATCATTCTGGTACAGGTTGATCTGTCCGAATAATTCTGTTCCAGAACTGCGCCAACAAAGTCTAATCTGGACTTTCTATTCTTGAGGCTTATGAATGGTTTGCACCTTGTGGTTAACCCTCTGTATTTGCTCTCATGAAGTCTTCTCTTTATGGTAGAATTGGATAATGATATGACTACCTCCTGGAGAGTGTTCTTCACTTGCCTGGATGTTGTGAAGTTTCATTTTTCTTTACCATGGAAAGGATCCTACGATCATCCACCACTGTTGTCTTCCATGGATGTCCAGGCCTTATTGTGTTGCAGAGCTCACCAGTGCTTTCTTTTCTTCTCAGAATGTACCAAAATGTTGATTTGGCCACACCTAATGCTCCTGTTATCTCTCTGATGGATTTTTTTTTTTTGCAGCCTAAGTATGGCCAGTTTCATCGCATGTCGTGGGTTCACAGCAACAGCTTCCAAATGCAAATGACACACCTGGAATCAACTCCAGACCTTTTACCTGCTTAATTGATGAAGAAATAATGAAGGAATAGCCCACACCTGTCCATTTTGTGTCAACTGTCCAATTACTTTTGGTACCTTGAAAAAAAGGGGGTTACATATTAATGAGCTGTAATTCCTAAACCCTTCCTCCAGTTTGGATGTGAATACTCTCAAATTAAAGCTGAGACTGCACTTTAAGCCCATATTCATTATTCAACTGCAACTTGAATATATTTTTGTAAACAGCCAAAATAACAAAACATGTGTGCTTTAAATAGCACTATCATAGTTTTAAAATGATCTTAGTTAAATGATCTTTAAAGAACTGAATACACTTAACACTCATATTTCTACGAGAGGTCTTATTAATAGTCCATGCCATTATAGCACAGTTTCGTTAAATGCTGTGTAATTCAGAAACCTTATTGATAGTAATAATAATTGATTGTAGTGATAAATTAGCAATTATAAATTCATATCATTACCACCCTTTGTTTAAAATAGTATCTGTATCAAGAGTAGCAGCTGCATATAGTGTAATCACATAGTCTTAGTAACAAAGACACCTATCGAGAAATAAAGCCCTATTGTCCCACAAAATCTGTAAAACACTACTACTCTATTACAACAAAGACATTCCTGTTTTGGGTGCTTGATGTGGTGTCAGGTTTAGTGTAAAAACAGTAAATCCTTGCAATGCAGTGAAATATTGATATTTGATCAGTGAGAATCACTCTCCAGAGCCACACAATACCCTTGCTTGAAGGTCTGTCAGGCCTCAGGAACCAGGAAGTCAGTCTATCACTAAAGTAAATGGAATGGAAGAGAGGATATGGGGTGGACATGGATGCAACAATCTCACACACACATACACACTCATGCACTCAATGAGATACACAACCAAAACTGTGAAGCTTTTTAAATCAAATCAAATGTATTTATAAAGCCCTTTTCCCATCAGCAGTTGTCACAAAGTGCTTTTACAAAACACCCGGCCTGAAACCCCAAGGAGCAAGCAACAACAATGTTGAAGCACAGTGGCTAGGAAAAACTCCTTAAGAGGGGCCAAAATTTTGCAAGAAACCTAGAGAGGAACCAGGTTCGGAGAGGTGACCAGTTCTCTTCTGGCTGTGCCTGGTGAACATTTTAAGAGTTGTAATAATTAATAAATGCATTTGTGCTGTGTCCAGAGTCTATAAGACCAAATCCAGGTCCAGAAGCATGACCAGATGGACAAGGACAGGGATAACCGGGTGGAGGGGGGGGGGGCTTGGGGGGGTCAGCGAAGTGGCTGCTGGAATCGTCAGGTATTATCTTGATCTGAAACACAACCAGAAGGACTTTGGACAGGGACAGCAACAATTATTTTATTCTTTGAACTGTTATTCAATAATAAAACTGGTGGACTTTTAGCTGGGATATCTAGTAGTCATCAGGCCATGTGAAACTCGTAAGATTCAAAAGCACTCCAGAAAAATTTGAGACAGCATTCTTTCCATCCACAAGGGTACCTCACTATAGAATTCAGAAAGCCTTATTAGAGACAATGCACCATGTGGGACTAGATGACAAGTAAGCTGTTTGTTGACCAAGCATTCAACAACTTTAGACAGGCCTAGCAGAATGTGGCTTATTAGAACTGTGGTCTAGCTCATTGCCCTCTTTTGAAAGGGGAATGAGGACAACAGTTTTCCAATCTTGACGGATTTCAAACATTTACATTTTAGTTGTGTAGCAGACACTCTTATCCAGAGAGACTTACAATAAGTGCATTCTTCTTAAGGTGTTTTGGAAAAATAGAATATTTACTTCACCAAAGCCATTAGTTGGCAAAGTCAGTGCCAGAGAAGTGCATTTAAATTTTTTCAGGTGGTGGGGGTGTGGGGATACACAAGTTAATGAAGATACTCATCATAGAGGTTGGTTTTTTAGACATTTTCAGAAGATTGGCAGGGACTCTGCTGTCCTGGCTTCAAGGTGAAGTTTGTTCCACCATTGAGGTGCCAAGACTAGAATTAATCAATCAATCAATCCAATTTATTTATAAAGCCCTTTTTACAACAGCAGTTGTCACAACGTGCTTTACAGAGACACCCGGCCTTAAACCCCAAGGAGCAAACAACAGTAGTGTTTTGCCTTGGCTGAGTGGGAGCTGCCAACCTGTGAGGGTTGGAGCCAAAAGACATGAAGTGGCAGATCGGCGTGTACAGAAAGGGTTGTAGGGTTTAAGCACAGCCTGCAGGTAGGGAGGTGCAGTTCCCTTTGCTGCTCCAGAAGCAAAAACCATGGTCCTGTTACTGCTCCAAAGACAAACACCATGGTTTTATTACGGATGCAAGCTTCTACCGGAAGAATTAGAAATGGCAAAGGAGAGGGGTGACATGAGAGAATATGGGAAGGTTGATCACAAGACGAGCTGCAACATTCTGGATTAGTTACTGGGGAGCCCAGCCAACAGTGCGTTACAATAGTCCAGACGGGAGATGACAAGTGACTGGATCAGAACCTGAGCCGCTTGCTGTGTAAGGTATGGTCTTACTTCAGAGATGTTGTGAAGCTTGAATCTACAAGAGGAAGTCACTGCTTTGATGTTTGCAGATAATAACAAGTTATTGTCGTGTGTCACGCCAAGTTTCTTCGCGCTTGGTAGTGGACCACCTTAGAGGTGTCAACTGTGATGGACAGAGCTGACTTCAAATCAGAGCGAACACAGCCAGTGGATAGGGATTCATTTGGATGCCCAGACATCACAAGATGCAGGACTTTGTCTAAAGAGAGGGGAGAGTAAGAGGTCAAGGAATAAGGTAGTTCAGTGACAGTGGGGCCAGAAGACTGAACAGGTTGAGTGAAAGAGGGTTGGCAAGGTCATCTTTCGATAGGGAAGAGGGATGTGGAGGAGCGGGAGGAAGAGGATTTAGGAGAGGAAAAAGTGGCAAAGTGTTTCCTGGTGTTAGAGGTAGAAATTTAGAGCCATAGAAATTGGCTTTAGCCACAGAAACACAAAGAGAAGGTAGAGAGAAGCAAATTAATGGGATGACAGGTCCTCTGGAAGTTTTGTTTTCTTCCAGTTTCACTCTGCAGCTTGCAGCCCTGTTCTGTTAGCTGGTTAGGGAGGCTACCTTCCCTACCCAGCTAACAGAACAGGGCTGCAAGCTGCTGTTCCCATTGACAAGAAAACAAACACAAACACAAAAAGGGAGAGAAAAGCTTATGAAACCAGATATTAACAACAAAGATACTCAAGTAGGAGAGTGCTGCCTTCCTCTCTATCCTTCCTCGACTAACCCCATAGAACAGCTCGGCAGAACGTCTTTGTTTCGTATGTTTGTAGTAAGTTGATTGACCAGGTGATAAAAACTGTGATAATAAATGTAGACAGCTTCAAAACAAATGGTTCAGATCAGTGAGTACAGCAGGGGTTTAGTATTGGACTGCTCAGCTATTAGCTTAAGGCTCTGCCCAGCAGCACCATTTTAGAAAGTAGGTTTATTCTGCTATATTTGCAACCAATAATAATGCACATTTTTCACAGACATGTTGACCAAGAAATAGGTCACTAGCTATGTCGTTGATGGAAAGAATGAGAGCACCAAAGATGTTTTGACTAATTGCCTACTGTTAAATAAGAGGAAAGTCTTAGTTTGTAGCAGTGTTAAAGTTACTGTAGCTTACCTGTTGAATAGCTCATTACGGATTCACATTTAATAGACCTATGTTGTTAGATTTAGTATGATAAAACCAAATGGTGTTGTCCTACATAGTCAGAAAAAACTAATCAGATTTTCAGGCCTCTTTGTTTGAAAACATGTTTCCTATTGGAAGTGATAAGCCACCATTGACGGTTACAGCATTCAACTGAAGGTTATATCACATTGAATGTTAAAAAACTTAATTGAAGTTGATATCACTCCATTGAAGGTGATAACACTCCATTGAAGGTAAAAACACCATTGAATGTGATAACACACCACTGAAGGTATAAACACACCATGAAAGGTGATAACACACCATTGAAGGTGATTACACTCCATTGAAGTTGATAACATTCCATTGAATGTGATTAGACTCCACTGAATTTGATAAGACTCCACTGAATGTGATAACACTCCATTGAATGTGATAGCACTCATTGTGTAACAGATGTCCCCCCTTGCCTGTGTTAAATCAGAAGCTGGGATCAATACTCTTCAGAGAGCTGATTACTATCTGCTGGTCAATGGGATGCCCAGCACTCTCCCTCTCACTTTCCTGCTCATCTCTCTTCCCCTCTATGTCTTTCTCCACCTACTCTGTGTTCTTCAATCTGTGTTTTCTGTGAAGATGTCTTGCTTTTTCTCTAACCCTAACCCATTGGGCAGCTTACCAACCATCCGTGACCCCTAACCCTACAGACCTTTCCTGACCCCTAACCTTACAGACCATCCCTGACCCCTAACCCTGCAGACTGTTTCAATGTCTCATATCTTTAAATATCTTGAAATGCCTAAGCACACTCTTGGTTTGTGTCCTACCTGGCAGGTCACTGCTAATATGGATCTGAGTATGCCCCTCAGGCTTTCACTACTGGTGTTCCCCAGGGATCTGTTCTAGGTCCTCACCTCTTACTTTTAAACATCCTCACAATGTCTGTCCTATCATTGCTAAGTGGATGATACTTCATAATTCTCTCCCTTCTAACAATCTCCTGGAAGCATGCATCACTGCATACCTGGTTGACATCTGTAGTTGGATGTTGCCTCGCCACTTCAATCTTGACAAAGAAAAAGCTGCTCCAGGGACCATTTGTATATTATAAACCATTTCACAGATTATATTTCAACTCTGATGCCCTTCCAGAGGGCAAAGAACTAAATGTGACCCTGGATAACAACATGTAAATCACTGCAAAATAGGCTTGTACAGCAACTGTGCAAAAAATGATTATTCAGTCAAGACAATTTTTTGTTTAATTTATCTCATTTAAGTTCTGTTAGCTAAATATTTTAGAGTGAAAAAAAAGTAGACTAGAAAAGTAGCGTTGCTAGTTAGGCTACCTAGCAATGTATGCTATCCTCACTTCGTGCTCCCCATTCTCACTGTGTTGTAGCTGAGTATCTGTCTCACCTCTCACAGAAATAGATTTGTCTTCATATAAAACTTTTCTGACCTGTAAAATTATCATTCTGAGCTGCAAGACAACACACATGTGGTGAGAAGGGTTTTATTCCACGTGATCAGGGATTAATTTGCAGTTCACTTGGGAAGAGCTGCAGGTGACCAATGCAGGACTATAGTTGGCAGGACCCCCTGCTCGTGCCATCAGATACCTCCAATTTGCAACAGTCAGCGTGGTGTTCAACTTTTCCAGGTTCATGCATGTCACCCTGCTTCTCTTCACACTCCACTGGCTTTCAGTTTAAGCTTGCATCTACGACAAAACTATGGTGCTTACCTGGAGATGAGGAAGGGGAACTGCCCAGCCCTACATTCCTAACAATTAAAATGTTTGTCCTGGCACTACTCAGATTTACACAAAGGAGTATGCTGTTGAGCTATTTAGCTCTTTGAATAGCTTGGCCTATCAGGCCTACCTGTTATATAGAAGTGAAAGGGATCTAAAACTTTTATTGGATTTTTCAGTAGATCCACCAACCAGAGTAATTGGGAAAAAAACTGTTTAAACACTTGTCTTCAACTGATCCTGGTACATTCAAGTAATCAGGGATAAGAATACGGACAATGACTGAACTAATGTTTCTTGTTAGCTCATGAATCCCACAATTTCCTGGCTGTCATGAATATACAATGCCCATGGGAGATTGTTAATAGCTTTCCTCACCTCATCCTATATCTTCCCCTTCCCTCTGTTCTGCTATAGGCTTCTCCAGTCTGTCCCTGACCGACCAGATGAGTCTTCTGCAGAGTGCCTGGATGGAGGTCCTTGTGCTAAGTATCGTGTTCCGCTCTCTGGCCTTTGAGGGAGAGCTGGTCTATGCTGACGACTATGTGGTGGATGAAGAGCATGCTAGACTATCAGGCCTACTGGACCTGCATGTAGCCATCCTTCCACTGGTGCAGCGCTATAAGAAGCTACAAGTTGAGAAGGAGGAGTTTGTCATGCTCAAGGCCATCGCCCTCCTTAATTCAGGTTGTGCAAGAATGAAAAAGATGCAGAGATTAATAATTATTAAATTTGCTGAAATATGTCATACCAATAAAAACCTATTATTAGAAACAGCCACAGGAGACAGTCACCCTCAAGTTTGACAGTAGAGTACATCTGAATGGTAAATCTAAGTACCTGACAAGTAATTAAAACAAACAAAGAAATAAATCAAACTCTATGTCACCCTCTCAGAGGGCAAACCCATCCACACAAGAGATAAGAGGCGTCAGAAAGGTCAGCAACAAGGCTGTTTAATGACACACCCCAGTACTGTCACGCTCTGTGTGATTGTCATCGTGCAACCCCCTGCCCCTCCCTCCCCGTGCCCCCCCCCTCCACAGTTGGCAGATATATTTAGCATTTCATTAGGAAAACAGGGGCTGTCAATAAAATGTGTTAAGTGGAGTGGAATGAGCATCAGGGAGCGACGGGGCTCATTTGTTCCCCTTTGAAGAGGCTGTCATGGGCCGACCATGTCCCCCTACCAATCAATGACTCTCCTGTCTGCCTAACGGTCTGACTGAGACATGACAAATGCTGAGCAGGGCACTTCCTATTCAGAATGACAAACTCTCCACAGGGGTGGGACAGAGGGAGGGATGGAGGGTGTAGGGAGATAGATAAAATGATAGAGGGATGGAGGGTGTAGGGAGATAGATAAAATGATAGAGGGATGGAGGGTGTAGGGAGATAGATAAAATGATAGAGGGATGGAGGGTGTAGGGAGATAGATAAAATGATAGAGAGATGGAGAGGTAAAGTGGGGGATTAAGGTTTGGAGGGATGACAAATAAAAGGATTGATACATGGACGAGAAGGTTGAGACAGGGATAGAGGAGTGGAGAGAGGGATAGAGGGATGGAGAGAGGGATAGAGGGATGGAGAGAGGGATAGAGGGGTGGAGAGAGAGATAGAGGGATGGAGAGAGGGATAGAGGGATGGATAGAGGGATGTGCTCGTTTCTTTTGGTCCTGGTTAACATTTTAGCAGCAGCATTCTGAATAAGCTGCAGCTGTTTTACAGTCATTTTGTCCAGTTAAGAGGTCATTGCAGTTTTCAAACCTACTTGAGATAAAAGCATGGATGAGATTCTCTTGGTCTTTTTGGGACATCAGGCCTTGGATTCTGGCTATATTTTTTAGATGATATAATGCTGTTTTGGTGACTGATTTGATATGACTGTTAAATGTGAGGTGTGAGTCTATCAGAACAACAAGATTACACACTTGATCCCTGGTTTTAAGGGCCCGAGAATCCAGCTCTTTACTAATACTTGTTCTTTTGTTTTTGTTGCCAAACACAATAATTGTAGACTATTTTGGTTCATCCGGGTATTTATGTGCTCTATACAGTGACACAGAGAGTCTATTGAGCTGTTGTCATACGGTTTGAAAGCCATTTATATTAGAGTATCATCAGCATAGCTATGGTAGTGAATGTTGTTCTGTAGAATTTGGAGGTAGCATATAGAGATTGAACAGAAGTGGTCCCAGAACTGATCCCTGTGGAACTCTGCATGTCATAGCCACCCTATCAGATTACCAATGGTGACAAAGTAACTCCGGCCGTCTAGATAAGATCTGAACCAATCAAGGTCTTTCCCGAAGAGTCCTACCCAATTTCCCAGCCTATCTATAAGTGTTCTATTATCTACAGTGTCAAATGCTGCACTGAGATCTAATAGAACCAGAACTGTTATTTTATCTGAATCAGTATTCAGCCGTATATCATTTAAAATGTTAATCAGGGCTGTTTCAGTACTGTGGTGAGGTCGGAAGCCAGACTGAAAGAGACCGTTTGAGGTCACCAAATTGCTAAGTAAATTGAAGACTACCTTCTCAATGATCTTGGCTATAAAAGGGAGATTTCTTTGCATTTCTGCCCAGAAGGCCAGCATCTCTGAGTTATCTCTTCACTGTTGACATTGAGATTGGTGTTTTTAGGGTACTACTTAATGAAGCTGCAAGTTTAGGACCTGTGAGGCATTTGTTTTTCAATCGAGACACTCTAATGCATTTGTCCTCTTGTTCAGTTGTACACCGGCACTTCCCATTCCTCTTTCTATTCTGGTTGGAGTCAGTTTGTTCTGTTCTGTGAAGGAAGTAGCACACAGAGAATTTTCAGTTTCTTGGTAATTTCTTGGTACTTGCTTTCCTTTCTGCGACCAGAAACAGACTGACAAGTTTCAGAAGAAAGTTCTTTGTTTCTGGGTATTTTGAGCCATTAATGGAACACAAAATTTATGATGCTCCAGATACTCAATTAGTCTAAAATAAGTTTTATTTATTTTTTAGTCAGCGCAACAGTTTTCAGTGGTGCAAACAATTTTGTAAAAGTTTTTTCTAATAATCTAATTAAGCTTTTAAAATGATAAACTTGAATTAGCAAACAAAACATGCCATTGGAATAAAGGACTGATGGTTGCTGATAATGGGCCTCAGTACACCTATGTAGATATTCCATTGAAAATCAACCGTTTTCAGCTACAGCAGTCATTTATAACATTAACAATGTCTACATTGTATTTCTGATCTGTCTGATGTTATATTAAAGAGAAACCATTTGCTTGTCTTTCAAAAACAGGGACATTTCTAAATGACTCCAAACCTTTGAATGGAAGTGTAGATTGTGCGTGCCATACATACATCACATGGTATATACCAAACATACATCATACCTACTACATAATATGCATAGTTCATACATATTAGAAATCATGAATACATATTACATATTACATACATCATACATAGTACATACCATACACCATACATTCTACATAATATTCAGCAATCAATACTTCAGGGAAAGCCTTGTTCATTTCAGCAAGACAATGCAAAACCACATTCAGCATGTATTACAACAGTATGGCTCCTCAGTAAAAGAGTCTGGGTGCTAAACTGGCCTGCCTGCAGTCCAGACCTGTCACCCATTGAAAACATTTGGCGCATTATGAAATGAAAAAAGCAGACCCTGACCTGTTGAGCTGCTGAAATCCTTAAGCAATAATGGGAAAATATTTCACTTTCAAAACTACAGCAATTAGTCTCAGTTCCCAAACGCGTTACACAGTATTGTTAAGAGAATAGGTGATACAACACAGGGACAAACATTCCCCTGTCCCCACCTTTTTTGACACTTTTTAAATAGCGTAGTGGTTAGAGATGCAGACCTGCAACCAATAGGTCCTGCATTTGAATCTCATTACAGTCAAAGCAAATTGTGCATTAGGTTTGTTCCGCATAGATAAAAACATCACTGTCTACAACCTTCTGTAGCTGTGTTATAGTAAGCCTAAAATAAAAATGTTCACAGTTATATTGTGACTATTTCTAGTGGATTTTCAAAGTACGCATCCATGCATGATTTTTGGGGTAATATAGGCTAAATAAAAACCACTCGGGCAGTAAAAGAGTTGGGGTTTCCACGATTCTATCGTCTTTTCACTTGACGAAAAAGTCAGTTTTTGTCACCTATACTGATAGCTATTGTATCAATGTCTTTCACAAAAGAAAAACGAAGGTTTTTGTGCCATGAAATAGCTTTAGGTGTGTTAAATTCATATTCAGTCTTGCTAGAAATTGCTCAAATCTTATGTCTATTCCAAGTAGTAAGTTAGATACTAGTAGGCATATTACTGGCTAATAAGCTGTTAAAACGGGCAGTGGCAAAAGCAATACATACACGTTATAGTGGAGAAACTTAATAAGAAATGTTAGTCAGTTTAACACAATGCTTAATGGTGTCTAGCGAAATATTAAATCTTGGCGTGATGTTAATGCATGACAAAATGTTGAGATGCTATACTGGCACAGGGTAAATGTATGGCACTGTGGTGTAGTGGTTGTAGATGCAGCCAATCATGTGGGTGACCTGGGTTCAAATCCAGGGCAACAGTATTTTTCACTTTTAATTCCGCGACAGCTGAACTAGGCTTGCCTGGTTCGTTTTCTGGTTCCAAAAACAATGTAATTTCTCAGTTTCAATATTTGATATGTTGTCTTGATACTATTTTCAATTAAATATGGGGATAAACGTTTTGCACTTCATTGCATTCTGTTTTATTTGCATTATATGCAGCGTCTGAAATGTTTTGGAAACCGGGTTGTACATAGTAGTAGTACATAATATACATGCATTTGAAATGACATACATATATGGGATATAATGTATATACAACATACAGGGTAGACATTTTACATACATAAATCCGGTTTGTATATCCTAAAACTAACCCTAATGAACAGTGTAACCAGTCTGTATATCCTAAAACTAACCCTAATGCATGGTGGAACCTGTCTGTGTATCCTAACCCTAATGCATGGTGGAACCGGTCTGTGTATCCCAACCCTAATGAACAGTGGAACCGGTCTGTGTATCCTAACCCTAATGAACAGTGGAACCGGTCTGTGTATCTTAACCTTAATGAACAGTGGAACCGGTCTGTTTATCCTAACCCTAATGAACAGTGGAACCGGTCTGTGTATCTTAACCTTAATGAACAGTGGAACCGGTCTGTGTATCCTAACCCTAATGAACAGTGGAACCGGTCTGTGTATCCTAACCCTAATGAACAGTGGAACCGGTCTGTGTATCTTAACCTTAATGAACAGTGGAACCGGTCTGTGTATCCTAACCCTAATGAACAGTGGAACCGGTCTGTGTATCTTAACCTTAATGAACAGTGGAACCGGTCTGTGTATCCTAACCCTAATGAACAGTGGAACCGGTCTGTGTGTCCTAACGCAGAGTGGAACAATCACGTGTGGTCTATGTAACCTAGTTTATTTCCCCAGATAAAATTGTACTTTTCACAAAAGATGGCTCTCTGGTAAAACAGACCTGTTTAATTAGCTACTTTACCTTTTTTTGCCTCATTTATAAATTCTGTCACTTTCTCCAGTCTCCGTTTCTCTATTTATACTGTTCTATTAATCTGTAGTCTGTAGTTTAGTTGATTGGAGGATTTAGTCAACATTATATATGTCACAGTCCCAGCATGTCTCACCCAGTAAAGTCTTTTGAAAGAAATTCACCAAGAGTTGGTCCTGCGTTTAAAAGATTACAGTTCACACAACCACACAATTTCTACCTCATGTCAAGTGTAACTCTTCCATTCAGGACATGTTCCTGTGCAAAACATTTGCACTTCTGAAAGCATTATCTCTATCTGGAAATCCACTATCTGCAATTTAAAACATTCCTAGCGTCAGTAGGGTTAGTATGAAGTGCAGGTTGTTTAGGCTGTGTTGGTTGGTTCTCTGTGTTTCTGTTCAGGCTGTGTTGCTGGTTCTCTGTGTTTCTGTTCAGGCTGTGTTGGTTGGTTCTAGTTTAGAGTTTTTAATTGGACTGCAAATTAGGGTCACCTGCCTCCTTCCTACACTTGAACAATCCCTTATGTATACTTACAGGCCCAAACATACACACACACAGACACACACACACACACAAACACACATGCACACTGCTAATACTGAATAAAAAATCGGAATTTGAAGATGACAGTATATAGTTCAGGGTGCAGATAAATGACTGTTCCCTCCTATCCACAATATTTATATTTATAGAGCTTTGCCATTCTCTCTCCCTGGACTTCTAAACACGCACAGACATAAGTCCAGTGATTAACCAAGTCCAGTGATTAACCAAGTCCAGTGATTAACCAACACAATTTAACTAGTAGAAACATTGTGATGATTTTATTTGGCATATGTTTGTGTTTGCAACAAAAGAAAGTTTTCTTTTATTTGTTCCCTCTTTCTCTATTCAAATCTATGTCTCTTTCTATCCATCTGTTTAAATCTATGCCTCTTTCTATACATCTATTTAAATCTCTGCCTCTTTCTATTAATCTGTTTAAATATCTCCCACTTTCTATTCATCTGTTTAAATCTCTGCCTCTTTTTATCCATCTGTTTAAATCTCTGCTTCTTTCTATCCATCTGTTTAAATTTCTGCCTCTTTCTATTCATCTATTTGTCTCTGTTTCTCTGTCTCAAAATTCAACCCTGTTTCCAAAATGCTGGGACGCAGTGTAAAATGGAAATAAAAACAGAATGCAAAGATGTGCAAATCATTTAAACCCTATAGTCAATAGGAAATAGTACAAAGACAACATATCAAATGTTGAAACTGAGAAATGTTATTGTTTCTTGGAAAATATCTGCCCACTTTGAATTTGATGCAAACAACACATTGTGACAGGGGCAACAGTGGAACATCTCACAACTAATTAGGTCAATTGGCAACAGGTCAGCAACATGATTGAGCATCCAAGAGAGGATGAGCCTTTCAGAAGTAAAGATGAAAAAAGACTACACAGGCAAATAGTGCAACAATTTAGGAAGGAATTTTCTTGACATAAAATTGCAAAGAGTTTGGGGATCTCAATCTACGGTACAAAAAATCATTAAAAGATTCAGAGAATCCAAAGAAATCTCTGTATGCAAGGGGCAAGGCTGAAAACGAATATTAGATGATAAAGATCTTCGGGCACTCAGGTGGCACTGCATTAAAAACAAACATGATTCTGTAGTGGAAATCACTGCATGGGCTCAGGAACACTCCCGAAAACCATTGTTTGTGAATACAGTGCATTGCTGCATCCACAAATGCAAGTTAAGACCATTAATGGTTTCTTCTACCATGCAAAGAAGAAACCATATATAAATAAGATCCAGAAATGCTGCCACCTTCTCTAGGCCTGAGCTAATTTAAGATGGACTGAGGCAAAATGAAATACTGTCTGACAGTGGTCTGTCGAAAACATCCGGCTTGTTTTCAGCACACAGGTCAAAAGCCAGCATCCATAATGGTATGGGACATGCCCCAGAAACTTTTTTTAAATGTATTGCTGGCATCAAATTCAAAATGGTCATGTATTTTTCCAAAAACAATAAATTAAATATAGAGATAAATGATTTGCACGTCATTGCATTTTGCTTTTATTTACATTTTATGGAGTGCCCCAACATTTATGGAAATGGGGTTATATTTCTGTGTCTCTCTGACTGTTGTTCTGTCTCTCTTTTCTTTTCTCTGTCTGTCTCTGTTTTTCTGTTTCTCTCTCCTTTCCTTCTTCCATCTCTCTAGACTCCATGCATATTGAGGATGTGGATGCAGTTCAGAGGCTTCAGGACTCTCTCCATGAGGCACTACAGGACTTGGGAAGTTCCCAGCACACGGAAGACCCTCAGCGGGCAGGAAAGCTCCTGATGACACTCCCTCTGCTCCGGCAAACTGCTGCCAGGACCCTGCAACACTTCTTCAGCATCAAGGTGCAGGGGAAAGTGCCAATGCACAAACTCTTCCTAGAGATGCTGGAAGCCAAGGCTTGACGATTGAGCCAGAGGCTTGACAGACAGCTGCATAACTCAATAAGGATAAAGGACAGCCTGTGAATAGGCCTGGCAATGCCATGGAGACTTATTACTATTACACATAACAAAGAAAGTTGAATACTGTTTCTGCGGTACCAAGCATATACCTAAAATGGAAAACAGTAATATTGGGAAAATAGACAATCTAATACAATATTAAAGGCTCAGATTGATATGGGATATGATACTGTATATAAAGATTGTGTGTACAGAAATTGGCTCTGTGGGTCTCATTGTAGACAGAGATCCGTTGCTAAATATCACATTAAACTGCTGTGAATTATGATTTTTGTTTCTCATTGAAGTGTGAACACCAATAATTATGATGAATTTGAATGCTTATATTGTGTCAATTGTTGTTTTTGGTCTGTTTTTTATCTCAGTTGTACGACTTTATGGCCTCTTGTGAAGATTTACTGTTGTCATGTCAACCTCTTCTGTTCATGTGGAGGACTATATATATTATATTTGAGGAGTGTTGTATTCTTTAGAAACTTCAAAAAGTATTCGTAACCAGACCTGTGTTAAACTCAGACCCGGCCCAGCAGGCTCTATTTGACATGGATCAACAGGCTCTATTTGACATGGATCAACAGGCTCTATTTGACTTGGCCCAACAGGCTCTATTTGACATGGATCAACAGGCTCTATTTGACCTGGACCAACAGGCTTTATTTGTACACAGGTTGGTAGGTAACATAATATGTACCTCTGTTCTGTTCGGAGGATGTTTACAAAAGCTGCTCTTTGGTTGTCCCAATCAAACAACCCTTTAAATAACCCTTTTGTGGAGGTAAAACATATTTTTGTTCCAGATAAAAGGCTTTTTTGCTCCAGGCAGAACCCTTTCAAATTCCATGTAGACCTCTTTCCACAGAGGATAGATGGAACCCAAAAGGATTATCATACAAGGGGAGCCAAATAACCCAGTTAAAAGCATTTTCCAAGAATGATGAGATGGGTGACATGAAGAAGTTAACTCATGGTTTTAAGGGGATAATACTGAGTATCGGTTCCTGAAGGACATTACTATCTGGTTCCTGAAGGACATTACTATCTGGTTCTTGGGAGCACAATAATATCTGGTTTTTGGGAGGACATTACTATCTGGTTCTTGGGAGGACAATAATATCTGGTTCTTGGGAGGACATTACTATCTGGTTCTTGGGAGGACAATACTATCTGGTTCTTGGGAGGACAATACTATCTGGTTCTTGGGAGGACAATACTGTGGTATAATGAGTGTAGTAGTAATGGTGGTAGTAGTAGTGGTAGTAGTAGTTGTTTAACTATAGCTTGTTTTCATAGGCTTTCATAGTTAGTATCTGTTAATGATTACTACTTTTAAAGTAATTAAGTGTGTGTGTATGTCTACATTTCATATCAAACACTATGAAGAATTAACTAATTAATTAAATTACATCATGTCATCCAGTATAATCCTATAAGTAAAATCTGTTAGAATAGATGTAAATCTACTGATTAATTTCTTTAGGTTATTAGCATATCTCCAAACTTTGTTCTTGTTGTAATTTCATATGCTGCAATTTCAGTTCATTTACCAAAAAGAATAGGCCATCATTTACAGTTTTAAAGCAGCTTGTGCACGACACAAGAATGCTGACAGTGTTGTAGCTAGTGAAAAGAGAAAAGCAGACAAACAATTGGTTTAAACATAGACCCCACAACAGATGTCATCTCCCTGAGAAAGCAAAATTAACGCACCTTGTGTGGAACAGACATTTACCCCTCTTTATAGGTTCCTGTGGAGAACAGACCTCGAACCCTCTTTATAAATCCATGTGGAGAACAGACCTCTAGCCCTCGTTATAAATCCCTGTGTGGAACAGACCTCTAGCCCTCTTCATAGATCTCTGTGAGGAACAGACCTCTACCTCTCTTCATAGATCCCTGTGGAGAACAGACCTCTAGCCCTCTTTATAGATCTGTGTGGGGAACAGACCTCTAGCCCTCTTTATAGATCTCTGTGAGGAACAGACCTCTAGCCCTCTTCATAGATCCCTGTGGAGAACAGACCTCTAGCCCTCTTCATAGATCCCTGTGGAGAACAGACCTCTAGCCCTCTTTATAGATCTGTGTGGGGAACAGACCTCTAGCCCTCTTTATAGATCTGTGTGGGGAACAGACCTCTAGCCCTCTTCATAGATCCCTGTGGTATCTATAAAAACCCATAAAGTGTTCAGAATATCTATCTTTACTGTAAAAACCCATACACTGTTCAGAACATCTATCTTTAACTATATATATATTCTGAGAGGTATATCTGAGATGTATATGAAACATAATTGCTTTTTATTGATCATAGTTTGATAATTTTATAGGTCATGGATGACTCCAGACTCGGTTACCGATGTTACCATTGAGTAGAAATCAGGGGTAAAATAAATTTCCTGCATTGGATGACACTTCATTCAGATGTTGGCACCATAGGAAGTTATTAGCTTTATATATCATATGCTATAACATGGATATAGAACTATTCAAATTAATTGCAAGCTCTTTATACTTTCCCCTTTTCTCTCTTCAGAGTTTCAGTATTATTCCCTTCAAAGGCCAAGTTAACATCATTATTGTTCCTTACTTTCCTCCTTTAGCTTATATTGAGGTATGAAAATAAAAGAGAAAAAAATCCTTAATTTATTGTATGAAGCTAAAATGGTATATATCCAATTAATTTTAATTATCTTTGTAAGCTGAATATTCTCAATAGAAATAGAGCAATTAAATCTCAACATTGACTCCATCACCTCTGGGACAGAATAGACAGTTTAACAGGTTTGACAAGGAAAGGCTTGGCTGAATAGCTCCATATCAGTTTTTTTAATAGTGTAAAAACAGTTGAAGCAGTCTAATAGAAGTGTAATAATGAAAGTCACAACTGGACTGCAGAGCGAATATGTTCCCAAGTGTAGTGTTTGTATGCCCTCTTGACTTTAGAATGATTGGTTGTACTTTCTTACATCGTTTAAATGAAGACATGACAGTATAGATGCACTTTGTTGATGATATTTAAATTAATGTTTGAATTGCTCAATAGTTGAATGTAGGATTATTTAACCTTTCTCAATGCAAAGCTAATAAATGTTTGGATTTGGCCCTGTGTTTTCACAATTACGTGTTATTATTTGTTTTGATTCCTTAACAAAAGAAATGTGAATATATTTCTAGCTAATACATTACTATCCACGTATTTTGGAAAAACTTAAATCTAAAAGAAATATTTAGCTAGCAAACAAATGAAACATTTATTTGAATAATGTCATGATGTGTTTTGGAACAATGTCTCAATATACTTTTTACAGTAATACATAGTATTACAGTTTTTCTCAATCACTTTGGTACATTTCTCAGATACCAATTGAAAATCTCAAAACAACTTCAACCTCCACTTCATCTAGCCACTTATGCACATCATCAATTCAATTTCTCATTATTTTGAAAAATCCAATGCTTTGGTACATTCATGCAATTGGTTATGTACAATTGTTCTGGCTTTTTCCTACATTATCAGTTGCTTATGTCATGTTGATCAAAATATATTATATTGGTTCTGTTGTATTGTCTTCCCTCCCAAAATATCTAGGCATTCATTGCATAAGTCATTAAATGCAAAATGGTTGAACCAGGTGTCATAATCTGTCAGTCATATTTTCTATACTAGTCAGATGACCGTCCTAGCTGACATGGATGCATCATGTGAGGACATCATAGCAGACGCCTACAGAGGCTGGATAAGACATGGATGCATCATGTGAGGACATCACAGCAGACGCCTGCAGAGGCTGGATGAGACATGGATGCATCATGTGAGGACATCATAGCAGATTTCTACAGAGGCTGGATAAGACACTGCAAGAGATTATTTCCATGCTGCGTTGCAAGGGAAGATATCGGTTGTGATGTGGATGTGAATCTGTGGCCCGACAGATCGGGACATCAGGAGGTGTAGACAGACCGGGACATCAGGAGGTGTAGACAGACCGGGACATCAGGAGGTGTATACATACTGGGACATCAGGAGGTGTAGACAGACCGGGACATCAGGAGGTGTAGACAGACCGGGACATCAGGAGGTGTAGACAGACCGGGACATCAGGAGGTGTATACATACTGGGACATCAGGAGGTGTAGACAGACCGGGACATCAGGAGGTGTAGACAGACCGGGACATCAGGAGGTGTAGACAGACTGGGACATCAGGAGGTGTAGACAGACTGTACTGTAATTTCCCATACAGCGCATGTACAGCTCCAATGCAGACATAATACATAAACACAGCAGTCTGTCTTAGTCAATACCACCATTGAGATTTTAAAATGACTCTGGTTTATGCTTTTCCCCTGAGACTCAGTGACACAGACTGACTGTCTGGTTATTAAAACATGTAGATAGAATATGACATCACTGACTGTCTGCTATTAAAACATGTAGATAGAATATGACATCACTGACTGTCTGTTATTAAAACATGTAGATAGGGAATGGAAGGGGGTGCATTACTGTCTGGTTATTAAAACATGTCGATAGAATATGACATCACATACTGTCTGTTATTAAAACATGTAGATAGAATATGACATCACTGACTGTCTGTTATTAAAACATGTAGATAGGGAATGGAAGGGGGTGCATTACTGTCTGGTTATTAAAACATGTAGATAGGGAATGGAAGGCGCTGCATTACTGTCTGGTTAATAAAACATGTAGATAGAATATGACATCACAGACTGTCTGTTATTAAAACATGTAGATAGGGAATGGAAGGGGGTGCAATACTGTCTGGTTATTAAAACATGTAGATAGAATATGACATCACTGACTGTCTGCTATTAAAACATGTAGATAGAATATGACATCACTGACTGTCTGCTATTAAAACATGTAGATAGAATGTGACATCACTGACTGTCTGCTATTAAAACATGTAGATAGAATATGACATCACTGACTGTCTGCTATTAAAACATGTAGATAGAATATGATATCACTGACTGTCTGCTATTAAAACATGTAGATAGAATATGACATCACTGACTGTCTGCTATTAAAACATGTAGATAGGGAATGGAAGGTGGTGAATTACTGTCTGGTTATTAAAACATGTAGATAGGGAATAGAAGGGGCTGCATTCGTGGAAGGAAGGAAGCTGCTTATTGGTTGTTCCATTTGCAGAGGGCTGTGGTATCTTGTCAGATGATTAGATTTACATAAAACTCCTCCAACTCCGGGGTCCTGGTGGGGCGGAGTGGGATGGGCTCCACAGACATTTTATTACCCTAGAGGTTTGGTTCCCCTTTACAGCAATATGATGTATAATGTATCAAGGTAAGAAAGGTTCATTGTTCTACTTACAAACACATTCTAACTTTAATGAGAGAGTAGGCTAATGGGTTCATCTCACAAACAGAATCATGTTTACATTGATATTGTAGAAAGATTATAGGACATGGTGTGAAATGTTGTGCTCACCGTATTAATGTGTAAATATGTGTTTTGTTTCATTTGAGTGATTCAGTTCTGCCAGTGCATATATCCAGTGACACTAAAACCCAATGGTTTAATGATCTACGTCTTTACACTTTGTGGTGGGTTTGTATTTACCATTATGTTACGATATTTTCAGAAATATAAAAGAAAAGTACAAATTACAGACACTCTTTTGAGACTAATGTTGAAATGGAAGATGGAAAAAGTACTTTTGGTTTGTTCAACCTGTTTCATGGTTTTTCATTAGAAATGGGCCAAGAGAAAATCCTGACCATATTATTTGGTATATTTAAGCCCTGACTGTAATATACGGTATATTTAAGCCCTGATCATAGTCAATCGTATATTTAAGCTCTGACCATAGTATATAATATAATTAAGCCTTGACCATAGTATATAATGTAATTAAGCCTTGACCATAGTATATAATATAATTAAGCCTTGACCATAGTATATAATATAATTAAGCCTTGACCATAGTATATAATATAATTAAGCCTTGACCATAGTAAATAGATAATTTAAGCATAAAGGTGAGTGTAGTACATAAACCACAACCCCTGAGGTGCCTTATTGTTATTGTACTTTTTTATCAATGCAATAAGAAGAGGAAAACATGTTCTTGACTAACGTGTATATGCAGTCTCTTATTCATCTGATTTGTAATTCAGGACAAACATCTGACCATTTATTGCCTCCACGTGGGCAACGACAGTGACACCTGGAGGGGCGTGATTGGGAGGAACGGCCCCCCTGATCTGAACCCGAGCGGTGTTCAGTTATTGGACTTCTGTGCTAGTCACAGTTTGTCCATTACGAACACCATGTTCAAGCATAAGGGTGTCCATCAGTGCACGTGGCACCAGGACACCCTAGGCCGCAGGTCGATGATCGACTTTGTTGTCGTTTCATCTGACCTGCGGCCAGATGTCTTGGACACTCGGGTGAAGAGAGGGGCGGAGCTGTCAACTGATCACCACCTGGTTGTGAGTTGGATCCGATGGTGGGGGAGGAAGCTGGACAGACTCGGCAGGCCCAAGCGTACTGTAAGGGTCTGCTGGGAACGTCTGGCCGAGTCTCCTGTCAGAGAGATCTTTAACTCCCACCTCCGGCAGAGCTTTGATTGGATCCCGAGGGAGGCTGGAGATATTGAGTCCGAGTGGACCATGTTCTCCACCGCCATTGTCGAAGCGGCCGCTCGGAGCTGTGGCCGTAAGGTCTCCGGTGCCTGTCGAGGCGGCAATCCCCGAACCCGGTGGTGGACACCGGAAGTAAGGGATGCTGTCAAGCTGAAGAAGGAGTCCTATCAGGCCTGGTTGGCTTGTGGGACTCCAGAGGCAGCTGACGGGTACCGACAGGCCAAGCGGACTGCAGCCCGGGTGGTTGTGGAGGCAAAAACTCGGGCCTGGGAGGAGTTCGGTGAGGCCATGGAGAAGGACTATCGGCTGGCCTCGAAGAGATTCTGGCAAACCATCCGGCGCCTCAGGAGAGGGAAACAGTGCCCTACCAACGCTGTTTACAGTAGAGGTGGGCAGCTGTTGACCTCAACTGGGGATGTCGTCGGGCGGTGGAAGGAGTACTTCGAGGATCTCCTCAATCCCGCCGTCACGTCTTCCATTGAGGAAGCAGAGGATGAGGGCTCAGAGGTGGACTCGTCCATCACCCGGGCTGAAGTCACCGAGGTGGTTAAGAAACTCCTCGGTGGCAAGGCACCGGGGGTGGATGAGATCCGCCCTGAGTACCTCAAGTCTCTGGATGTTGTGGGGCTGTCTTGGTTGACACGCCTGTGCAACATCGCGTGGCAGTCGGGGACAGTACCTCTGGGATGGCAGACCGGGGTGGTGGTCCCTCTTTTTAAGAAGGGGGACCGGAGGGTGTGTTCCAACTATAGGGGGATCACACTTCTCAGCCTCCCCGGGAAAGTCTATGCCAGGGTTCTGGAGAGGAGAATACGGCCGATAGTAGAACCTCGGATTCAGGAGGAACAGTGTGGTTTTCGTCCAGGCCATGGAACACTGGACCAGCTCTATACCCTCTACAGGGTGATGGAGGGTTCATGGGAGTTTGCCCAACCAGTCCACATGTGTTTTGTGGATTTGGAGAAGGCATTCGACTGTGTCCCTCGCGGCATCCTGTGGAGAGTGATTCGGGAATATGGGGTCCTGGGTCCTTTGCTAAGGGCTGTCAGGTCCCTGTACGACCGAAGCAGGAGCTTGGTCCGCATTGCCGGCAGTAAGTCAGACTTGTTCCCTGTGCATGTTGGACTCCGGCAGGGCTGCCCTTTGTCACCGGTTCTGTTCGTAATTTTTATGGACAGAATTTCTAGGCGCAGCCAGGGGCCGGAGGGTGTCAGGTTTGGGGACCACACGATTTCGTCTCTGCTCTTTGCGGATGATGTTGTCGTGTTGGCCCCTTCAAGCCAGGACCTTCAGCATGCACTTGGACGGTTTGCAGCCGAGTGTGAAGCGGTGGGGATGAAAATCAGTACCTCCAAATCCGAGGCCATGGTCCTCAGTCGGAAAAGGGTGGCTTGCCCACTTCAGGTTGGTGGAGAGTGCCTGCCTCAAGTGGAGGAGTTTAAGTATCTAGGGGTCCTGTTCACGAGTGAGGGAAGGATGGAACGGGAGATTGACAGACGGATCGGTGCAGCTTCTGCAGTAATGCGGTCGATGTATCTGTCTGTCGTGGTGAAGAAAGAGCTGAGCCGCAAGGCGAAGCTCTCGATTTACCGGTCAATCTACGTTCCTACTCTCACCTATGGTCATGAGCTTTGGGTCATGACCGAAAGGACAAGATCCCGGATACAGGCGGCCGAAATGAGCTTTCTCCGCAGGGTGGCTGGGCGATCCCTTAGAGATAGGGTGAGAAGCTCGGTCACCCGGGAGGAGCTCAGAGTAGAGCCGCTGCTCCTCCACATCGAGAGGGGTCAGCTGAGGTGGCTTGGGCATCTGTTTCGGATGCCTCCGGAACGCCTTCCTGGGAAGGTGTTCCGGTCCCGTCCCACCGGGAAGAGACCCCGGGGAAGACCTAGGACACGCTGGAGGGACTATGTCTCCCGGCTGGCCTGGGAACACCTCGGTGTCCCCCCGGAAGAGCTGGAGGAAGTGTCTGGGGAGAGGGAAGTCTGGGCATCCCTGCTTAGACTGCTGCCCCCGCGACCCGGCCCCAGATAAGCGGAAGATGATGCTATGCTAAACTTGAAGTCACATTTTCTTCAATAATTAAAAAAATAATAATGTTACTGTTTATTCAATCAATCAATCAAATGTATTTATAAATATATAGTGTTGAATTTCAGTGGCTAAGAAAAACTCCCTAAGAAGGCTGAATTTTAGGAAGAAACCTAGAGAGGACCCAGGCTCAGAGGGGTGACCAGTCCTCTTCTCTTCCAGATGAGATATTAAGAGTCCAATTGGAATCATTTATAAATTTCTCTGGGCTAAATCCAGAGTCTATTTGATTTTAGACTAGGTCAAAAGTATGACCAAGTGGACAAGGACAGGGACAGCAATGGTCCCCCCAAACCAGGTACCCCGCAGGTGTGGACTCTTAAAGGTGTGGACTCCGCAGGTGTGGACCAGGACCTCATGTCCTCCTAAAGTTTAAAATGGGAGGAGACTGGGAAAATTCAGAAAATGCATTCCTCATATCAACAACGATTTATAGTGGCGAAGGAGAAATGAGTGGGTAAGGAGAACTAACCCAATCCCCCAACACAATAGCATAGCAGCGTAAGACCTAGGAACTGAAATGGGGGGGGGGGGTCCGGTGACACTGTGGCCCTACCCGGGGGAGACCCAACAGGCAGTAAATCAATCCACCCACATTTCCAGGCATCAACCAAAGGGACACCCACCAACCGCAACCACTCTGAATGAGGGCCGAGTATTGCCAGCAGAGTACAGCCCAATTGCACAAGTACGCAACAGAGAGTCAACAACAAGCCAGTGACTCTACCCCCAAAAGACATTGGAGGGAGGGCATCCCAGTGGCGACGAGAGCCCACCTGGCAAGACAGCAAGGGTGGACAGTATCAAGCCTACGGGTCACCTTCATGCCCCCGGGCCAGACTACACTTAATCATAGACCATGCATAGGAACATGCACGGTTTATTATAAATAATAATAATACTGTCACTGTTTACTTAAGTGACTGTAAAAACATATTTTACTGACAGATTATTTATTAATGAATGAACTATAGGACATACAGAACACACACAGCACATATATTATGCACATAAAGGCACAGAGAGGAGGACAAGATCAATCTCCTCCTCCAATGCTAATGGTGTAAGGAGGTTTCTGAGGTCCTCAGGATTAGTTAAGGGAAAATAAACACAATCTGGTCTGTTTCTATGTCATATTATACTGACATGGTCACAGCATCCTTGGATAGAAAAGTCAAAGTGCTAATGAAATTCCATCCATCTACCAGATAAACTCTAAAGAAAAAAGATAATACATTAATAGTTTATTGGCTAATATTAGTTTTCTCAGGGTGTTATCGAATTCATAAACATTAAACCATTCAACCCTATTTGAATAATGAAGTAAATCAGAAAGAGAATGGAATGTAAGGTTGGAGGCAATTAAGTTAAACCCGTTAAATAATATAAAAGGCAACACTGAGGCACTGTGACGCTAATATTGCATTGCTGGAGGATCTGGCACAAGCTGCACTACGCAAGGAGTGTATTTTGGCAAGAGATTTTTTAGGGTGGCCACCCCTTGCCAACCTGGTGTTTTTGCAAGTGCTCATCTGAATGGCATATGACAGCTTCTGTCATGACCTCTTTGAGCCTTTAAACATTATTCTGATGTGCTCCTCCACACACATTCACAAAACACACCAAACAGTGTGTTGGCTTAGGAAATATTATTTTTTGTATCTCAAGAGATTGTTTAAGGGCTTTTAGCGCATTTACAAACAATACATGCCCTTTCTGGTTGAAATGAAACAGTTTACAGTAAGCTGGGATGATTTGGTTTAATTGGTGTTTTTCTCACTGTTGCATCAAAGCAATGTAGTTTCCTTAATCCACACATTTCATGTTATTAGTTCCGCTGATTAAGGTTATTAAATTGTGTTAATAGATTAAGTTGTGTTAATTGGGGTTTTTCTATTATGAAGTCACACTCATTAGCTCAGTGGTGACACTGGCGTTCATTAGATAACAGGTCAATGAGAGTGAATCTCTTTTCTCTCATTTAAGTTATTTGTTCCAGATGGAAGTGTCCCATATATGAACACTGCCATAGGAAAACTTATCTGAGTATATTGTTGTACATCAGCCTGAAGGACTGTTCCACTGAGTGATGTAACTTGATCTCTGAGAATATAGCCAAGTTCTTATTATATCTGTATTTATGCATAAAAGGGCATTTCATCATAGCACAAGTACTTAATCTAGTAATTACTGATGTTAGCAATTGTACATTTTTGTCGTGAAAAAATAATTTTGCGAATTTGAATATCGGGGATGAACTCTATTGGTCTGTTGACAAGAAACATACAGTATACTGTTCATAAAATATCAGATGTTCCAGATCTTCATGACAAAAGTAGATACATCCTCCCTAACAAACATAAGAAGTTACACAAGAGATCTCACTGGTAAATGGCACCCAGAGCAGCCATAATAAGTAACACAACAAGAGATCTCACTGATAAACAGCATCCAGAGCAGCCATGATAAGTAACACAGCAAGAGATCTCACTGATAAACAGCATCCAGAGCAGCCATGATAAGTAACACTACAAGAGATTTCACTGATAAACAGCATCCAGAGCAGCCATGATAAGTAACAAAAGAGATCTCACTGGGAAATGGCACCCAGAGAAGCCATAATAAGTAACACAACAAGAGATCTCACTGGTAAATAGCACCTACAGCAGCCATAATAAGTAACACAACACGAGATCTCACTGGTAAACAGAACCCAGAACAGCCATAATAAGTAACACAACAAAATAACTCACAGGTAAACAACACGTTTGGGTCTATCCCATTGATACCAGCTGACAAACAGCATTAACACACATTTACCAAAAGAATACACTAAATATGTTTCTATTTTGTTTCTATGAAAGAAACCAGTTCTTACATTTATTTTCTTATCCATTTGTAACTGTCAGCTTAAAATCTAATTCAAACCTAGATTTTGAGATCTAGAGAATAGCATGTATGTTTTTTTATTCGCTTTATTGGCACCAACATAAGATCCAGAAGGGAATTTAGATTCAGAGATTCAGGAGTTCAGTCCTTGTCGGTCATTGTTGTATTCTATGTTTCGGTGTTTAGTCTATTTTGTATCTATAGCGCACTGCACTCAGTTTTGTTTTCCCTTTTGTTCATATTAAAAGCTCCATCTTCGACCCTGCATTTGCCTCCATCTCTGTGAAACGTTACAATAATAAATCCTGATTTTACCATCTGTAATAATAGTGCAACCTTTGCTAAGATAATTTTGAAATCACAAGCAAGTGGCCAGGCTTGATAAGGTCAGTTTCGTATCAAGTAGCAAGATGGTAGGATCTGCGGTATCAAAAGCCTTTGACAGGTCCATAAGTGAAGCAACACAATGTGATTTCTAGTCCAAGGATATGTTAAGGTCATTAAATATTAATGCAGTTACAGTAATAGTACTAAGCCCTGATCTAAAATCAGATTGATATCTGATCAAAATGCTATTTTCTTGCACAACTAAATGTCTATGCTGATATGACAGACATTACTTGTTTCTATAAAATAAACCCATTCTAACCCTTAACTGTGAGGTCTGTGCCCAGTTTGCATCCCATTCCACTCCACCTGTCATCCAGATCCTACTCACTCCCTAAATCCCAACCTTCCAATCCACCTGAACGCTGCACTCTTCCCACCTCATCACCTGATTACTTAGCACCAGTTGTTTTTTCATACTACTAAGCCGTTCTTTACATTTGCATTTTTAAAATGAATATACCAGTCCTAGACTTAGTTATTTTTGTGTATGACCATTCAGCCTGTCTCTGATATAAACTGTGTCTACTCCTCTGTACTTTCACTTGTGTTTAGGGTCTCCTGTATTTTTTACCCTAGCCAACAACCTAGTCAATTGTGGTCCAATGACCACAATTTCTTGCCTGCTCCTTTTGCTGTTTAAATAAACCTACACTGTTGAAACCATCAACACCTGCCTCTGTCTGGTATTGTTACAATAACTTGTTATCCAGGTCTGAAATGTGTTTTTATATGCCAGCTTGTCATCTTACTATATTATTGGTATTTTTAGAAGGGAACACAATCTTTAACAGAACCACCCAGAGTAGCAATTTTGAGATCATCTAAATCTCTTACGTCTCTTTGAAGTGTTGGGACAGAATCCGTGCTCCCAGGTAATTTGGGTGAATGCCACCTTGTCTATAAAAGTCTTTTGTTTCCAGAAGGTGTCAACATTTTCAACAATTGAAATCTATTGGTAACGACCCCGTTACCAATAGATGATTCCCATTGATCCCACATGGCCCACAGTAGTAGAATTACGTTCACGCAGGGGCTTTACGCAAGCCTTAGACTTAACACTGGATATCTCAAACATTCTTCCCAGCAAAGTTAGAGAGGAAAATCTTCCTGGTACATGCCTCTTGTCTTTCCACTGATCCCAGGCCTATGATCAATTGGAATGGGTGAGCCAGAGGCTTCTGACATCAGGATAATAAAAACAGCTTTGTTGAGTCATCACGTTGCACAACTAAAGTTGACCAGTAGTAAAAGTTTAAACCTTTATCTTTAATCAAGTAAAACGGATTAAGATTAAACTTGTGAAAATTTATGTAGATCTAATTTACTAACTGATTATCAATCTTTTGATTACTGTGGTTTTTACAGTCCAACCCGAAGAAGGCTGTTTTGGATAGATTGTTGAAACAGGAGAGAGAAACAGCACCAATGTTAGATCTACTTACTTTTAAAAGGTATGTTGTTTAGTCTATAAGAATCATGACAAAACAGGCTATTCATAGTCAGACAGAATCAGACAAATTAAATATACAAGAATAATGAATATTTCCTCAAGCAGTGACTGATTCTTTACCAGGGGAAAGGTGAGTTTTGCAGGCCACAGGAAGTGGAATTCAACTCTCTGCTTAATAAGCATAAGAGGTCTTAGAGATAAGACTGTAAACCTGCTATACTAGGTCTCTAAAATGTCAGCAACGGCAGCACCATCACTCATTACAAATGGGTCTGTGTGTGCATGTGTGTGTGTGTGTGTGTATCTGTGTGTGTGTCTGTGTGTTTGTGTCTGGACAGTATGTGATACTCTGGAGTCTCTGTCACTGGTTATCTTGAAAGGAGATATGCAATTATTCAAAACAGCAGAGAGGAGAGAAGCTAGGCCTAGACTGCTTAAATGAATACACTGGGGAGGGACTACAGTAGTTTTGTCCACTGAGGTTTAAAATTGATCTCACAATTCAGAGGGGCCAATGGGGGTTTGGTGGGGATGGATAGAGTGGTATAGGATAGAGTGGTATAAGATAGAGTGGTATAGGATAGAGTGGTATAAGATAGAGTGGTATAGGATAGAGTGGTATAAGATAGAGTGGTATAGGATAAAGTGGTATAGGATAAAGTGGTATAGGATAGAGTGGTATAAGATAGAGTGGTATAGGATAAAGTGGTATAGGATATAGTGGTGGAAGATACAGGAATAGAGGGGTGATGTGGAGGATAGAACGATAGTGGAATAGAATTGTGGAGGATATACAGGTAGATTAAATAATGTGGAAAATCAGGTAGCAATACTAAGCTATGCCATGCACCCATGGGAGTGAAAGCTCAGCTCTGCCCCAATTCAGAGGTGTGACAAGCATAAGAGGGATGGGGGGTGTGAAAGGTTTGAGAGGGGTGAGAGGGATGGAGGTGTGACAGGGGTGAGAGGGATGGGGGGGTGAGAGGTTTGAGAGGGGTGAGAGGGATGGGGGGGGTGAGAGGTTTGAGAGGGGTGAGAGGGATGGGGGGGTGAGAGGTTTGAGAGGGGTGAGAGGGATGGAGGTGTGACAGGGGTGAGAGGGATGGGGTGTGAGATGTTTGAGAGGGATGAGAGGACTGGGGGTGTGAGAGGGGTGATAGGCATGGGGTGTGAGAGGGGTGATAGGCATGGGGTGTGAGGGGGGAGAGGGATGGGATGTGAGAGGGGGAGAGGGATGGGGTGTGAGAGGGGGAGAGGGATGGGGTGTGAGAGGGGGAGAGGGATGGGGTGTGAGAGGGGGGAGAGGGATGGGGTGTGAGAGGGGGGAGAGGGATGGGGTGTGAGAGGGGGGAGAGGGATGGCAATTGTTGCTGGATAAATGTTTTTCTAAACTGACTTGTTTGGCAGCCTTCACTTACGGGTTTGCTTTTCTTGGGCACACTATTGAGGGATCTATACCTGCATAGAGGAATCTATATCTGCGTAGAGGGGTCTATACCTGCATAGAGGGTTTTATATCTGCATAGAGTGTTATATATCTGCATAGAGGGATCTATATATCTGCATAGAGGGTTCTATATCTGCGTAGAGGGGTCTATACCTGCATAGAGGGGTCTACATCTGCATAGAGTCAATCAATCAAATGCATTTATAAAGCCCTTTTTACAAAAGCAGTTGTCACAAAGTGGGCTGAATTTTAGGAAGAAACCTAGAGTGGACCCAGGCTCAGAGGGGTGACCAGTCCTCTTCTGGCTGTGCCGAGTGATATATTAAGAGTCCAATTGGAATAATTAATAAATGCATGTGGGCTAAATCCAGAGTCTATTTAAATTTAGACTAGGCCAGAAGCATAACTAGATGGACAAGGACAGGGACAAAATGGGGAGGGGGAGGTGTCAGCACAGTGGCAGCTGAAATCGTCAGGTGTCGTCTTGATCTGCAACACAACCAGGAGGACTTTGGACAGGGACAGCAACAGGCCCCCCAAACCAGGTACTCCGGCAACACTGTGGCCCTACCCGGGGGAGGCCCTGGACAGGGCCCAACAGGCAGGAAATCAATCCACCCACATTGCCAAGCATCAATCAAATGGACACCCACCAACCGCAACCACCCTGAATGAGGGCTGAGTATTGCCAGCAGAGTACAGCCCAATTCCACAAGCGCAGAGAGTCAACAACAAGCCAGTGACTCTTCCCCCGAAAGGCATTGGAGGGAGGGCATCCCAGTGACGACGAGAGCCCACCTGGCAAGACAGCAAGGGTTAGGGCTACACCTAATCATAAACCGTGTTGTAAAGATTAGTTTTTAGTAGACAGTTGAAAGTTTGCACTGAGTTTGCATTTCGAACCTTAATTGGCAGATCATTCCACAGTAATGGAGCTCTATGAGAAAAGGCCCTGCCTCCAGCTGTTTGTTTAGAAATTCTAGGTACATTTAAAAGGCCTGCATCTTGCGATCGTAGGTTACGTGTAGGTATGTATGGCTGGATCATTTCAGCAAGGTAAGTAGGAGCAAGTCCATGTATTGATTTATAGGTTAACAATAAAACCTTAAAATCAGCCCTAACCCTAACAGGCAGCCAGTGTAAGGACGCTAGTACTGGAGTAATGTGTTCACATTTTTGTTCTAGTTCTAGTTAGGATTCTAGCAGCCGTGTGCAGCACTATTTGAAGTTTAGAGGGATCTTTTCCTGCAGGGAGAGATCTATATTTGCAAAAATAGTTTTTGGTGGCGTGCAGATGTCTTTCCATTGTTAGGATTGCAGACAATTTCTTTACTGTCCACCACATGTAGAACAGAATATGTAACTGTCATTCTGCTATCAACAAGACTGAGTTAATCTTATCCCTCTACTCAGGTAGTCCTGACCCACTCAGCCTCTACCCAGGTGGTTATGACCCTCACAGCTTCTACGCAGTTGGTCCAGACCCACTCAGCCTCAACCCAGGTGGTCATTACCCTTATACCCTCTTATCAGGTGGTCATGCCCCTCTCAGCTTCTACTCAGACTGTACCAAAGCTCATACCCCCTACCCAGATGCTCTCAATCTCTACTCAGATGGTCATACACCCTCTCAGCCTCTACCCAGGTGGTCATGACCCTCTCACCCTCTACCCAAGTGGTCATGACCCTCTCAGCCTCTACCCAAGTGGTCATGACCCTCTCACCCTCTACCCATGTGGTCATGACCCTCTCACCCTCTACCCAAGTGGTCATGACCCTCTCACCCTCTACCCAAGTGGTCATGACCCTCTCAGCTTCTACCCCTTCAATCTGCATAATCCATTTCACATTTGATTCTCACTGTCCCCTCTCCTTCTTGTCACTCCTCCCCTCCTACTCAGTGTGCATTTAATTTAGATTTAAACTAGAACTGCAGAGTGCCTGTTCATATAAATTCAAGATTTTTTTAAAAATATAAATACAAAATGCATGTCAGTAAATGACCTGTATTCCTTCCAGGGTTTTATGGTTCTGGGCCGGAGGACACACTGAATTCCTGATGTAGCCTGTATGTGCTAGGGACCAGGGCCACTAACATTACTGGCCAAACTTTTACCTGTGACACACTGACTTCCTGATGTAGCCTGTATGTGCTAGGGACCAGGGTCACTAACATTACTGGCCAAACTTTTACCTGTGACACACTGACTTCCTGATGTAGCCTGTATGTGCTAGGGACCAGGGTCACTAACATTACTGGCCAAACTTTTACCTGTGACACACTGACTTCCTGATGTAGCCTGTATGTGCTAGGGACCAGGGCCACTAACACTGCTGACCAAACTTTTACCTGTGACACACTGAATTCCTGATGTAGCCTGTATGTGCTAGGGACCAGGGCCACTAACATTACTGGCCAAACTTTTACCTGTGACACACTGACTTCCTGATGTAGCCTGTATGTGCTAGGGACCAGGGTCACTAACATTACTGGCCAAACTTTTACCTGTGACACACTGACTTCCTGATGTAGCCTGTATGTGCTAGGGACCAGGGCCACTAACACTGCTGACCAAACTTTTACCTGTGACACACTGACTTCCTGATGTAGCCTGTATGTGCTAGGGAGCAGGGCCACTAACACTGCTGACCAAACTTTTACCTGTGACACACTGACTTCCTGATGTAGCCTGTATGTGCTAGGGACCAGGGCCACTAACACTGCTGACCTAACATTTACCTGTGACACCCTGTATTCCTGATATAGCCTAACCCAAAGCCAGGCATTGCCCCCAGATAGAATCTGCCCCCCCAGTTTTGTTTCCCCATAAGCACTGCAGATGGAATATTAATTAGATTTGCCCCCTCATTTATAAGAATTGCCCCCTCAGTGAAATCATCCTGGAGCTGGGGCTGTCATTATTTCCCATGGTCCCATTGCACTTATTTTACATTCAGTTTACATTCAGGGACCGGTTTCACAGACACAGATTAAGCCTAGTCTAGGACTAAAAAAACAAGCTCAATGGAGTTTTCTAATGAAACTTTTTTCTATTGAACTTAGATTTCGATTTTTTTGTCCTAGACTAAGGCTTAATATGTGTCTGTGAAACCAATCCAATATATTTTGGTTATAATAAGGGAAATTTATTATTATGGAAATAAGGGAGAGGGAGATATAAGTAAAGTTATTACTGCGATTCTGACACAACGGTGCACGGGTGGGGACCCAAATGCGGACACAGAGGCAGAGGAGGGCGGTCCAAAGTATTTATTGAACAACCAGGCAGTGGGCAGGCTCGTAGTGGTGGACAGGCAGTGTTCGTTATCGGACGATCAGATGGTCGAAGGTACAGGAGAGGGCAGGCAGGCTCGTGGTGGGGGACAGGCAGTGTTTGTTGTCGGGCGGTCAGATGGTCGAAGGTACAGGAGAGGGCAGGCAGGCTCGTGGTGGGGGACAGGCAGTGTTCGTTGTCGGGCGGTCGGATGGTCGAAGGTACAGGAGAGGGCAGGGAGGCTCGTGGTGGGGGACAGGCAGTGTTCGTTGTCGGGCGGTCGGATGGTCGAAGGTACAGGAGAGGGCAGGCAGGCTCGTGGTGGGGGACAGGCAGTGTTCGTTGTCGGGCGGTCGGATGGTCGAAGGTACAGGAGAGGGCAGGCAGGCTCGTGGTGGGGGACAGGCAGTGTTTGTTGTCGGGCGGTCAGATGGTCGAAGGTACAGGAGAGGGCAGGCAGGCTCGTGGTGGGGGACAGGCAGTGTTCGTTGTCGGGCGGTCGGATGGTCGAAGGTACAGGAGAGGGCAGGGAGGCTCGTGGTGGGGGACAGGCAGTGTTCGTTGTCGGGCGGTCGGATGGTCGAAGGTACAGGAGAGGGCAGGCAGGCTCGTGGTGGGGGACAGGCAGTGTTCGTTGTCGGGCGGTCGGATGGTCGAAGGTACAGGAGAGGGCAGGCAGGCTCGTGGTGGGGGACAGGCAGTGTTCGTTGTCGGGCGGTCGGATGGTCGAAGGTACAGGAGAGGGCAGGCAGGCTCGTAATCCGGAAAACAGGCAAGGGTCGTAACCGGGGAATAGAAGGACAGGTAGACTGGCTGATGAACACATAGAACGCTGGAAACGACTGTACGGGACAAGACGATCTGGCAACTGCCAAACAGAGAACAGGGTTTAAGTACACGGGGCTAATAGGGAACCGGGAACACCTGGTGATGGGCGGGGACAAGGTGAAACACATCAGGGTGTGACAGATTCTTGACAGTATTCAGCAAACTTTACATTGGTTTTGCTGTTTGTATATGATTAAGGAAACCAGAGTGACTGGAAACCAATAAGCAGAATATAAACCTGTGCAGTCCCCCTTTAATTTGTAGAGCACTGATTAATTAATTAATATTCAAGGACTTTTAAAAAATGTAATCATTAATAAAAGCAGACATTCAATTAGCAACCAAATCTTGATTGCCAATTTTGTCATAATAACAGACTCTCTCTTTTCTTCCTCTCAAAGCTGGTGGGATGGGCGGAGAGTGTATAAGGGAGGAAGAAATTTACAAATTTCATTCAACTCATTGTCATCACTTTCAAGCAGCCCCTAACATGTACAAATTAATACAATTAATCAAATTGACGACATGAACTCATTAGATTATGGATTTTCAAAGGCAAGTGGGTGTGTTGCGGTGATAGGGAGACTGCGATACAGTGGGGTGAAGAGAGGATTAACAGAGGACAGGAGAGATGAAGAAAGGATTAACAGAGGACAGGAGAGATGAAGAAAGGATTAACAGAGGACAGGAGAACAGATAAAGAGAGGATTAACAGAGGACAGGAGAAATGAAGACAGGATTAACAGAAGACAGGAGAACAGGTAAAAAGAGGATTAACAGAGGACAGGAGAGATGAAGACAGGATTAACAGAAGACAGGAGAACAGGTAAAAAGAGGATTAACAGAAGACACGAGAGGTGAAAACAGGATTAACAGAAGAAAGGAGAGGTGAAGATATGATTAACAGATGACAGGAGAGGTGAAGATATGATTAATAGAGGAAAGGAGAACAGGTGTAAAGAGGATTAACAGAGGACAAGAGGACAGGTGAAGGGAGGATTAACAGAGAACAAGAGGACAGGTGAAGGGAGGATTAACAGAGGACAAGAGGACAGGTGAAGGGAGGATTAACAGAGGACGGGAGGACAGGTGAAGGGAGGATTAACAGAGGACAGGAGGACAGGTGAAGGGTGGATTAACAGAGGACAGGAGGACAGGTGAAGACATAGTGATGATATGAGTGGTGATATAGGATCTTAATTGCTCCACATTTCAGTGTCTCCTTTGTCATATTTTTGGTTCCATAATGCACCAAATGTTTTCAATCGGTGACAGGTCTGGACTGCAGGCAGGCCAATTTAGCACACTGACTATTTTACTACGGAGCTATGCTGTTGTAATATATGCACAATGTGGTTTGGCATTGTCTTGCTGAAATAAACAAGGCCTTCCCTGAAAAAGACTGGATGGCAGGTTTTCTGCCTTGTCCCTTGTATACAGAGATTTGTCCAGATTCTCTGAATCTCTTAATGATATTATGTACCATAGATGATGAGATCCCAAATTTGTATCAAATTTGCATTCAGAAATGTTATTCTTAAACTTTTACACCGTTTGCCCATGCATTCTTTCACAGTGTGGTGAACCCCTCCCCATCCTCACATCTGACAGAACCATACTCTCTGGAATGTTCTTTTGATACCCAATCATGTCAGTTACCTGTTGCCAATTGACCTAATTACTTTTGTGAAATTCCACCAGGTTTAGACTTTTCTAGTCTTTTGTTGCCTCTTTCCCAACTTTTATGAAATGTGTTGTTTAAAAGGGGCATATATTTTTCAAGAAACAATGCAATGTCTCAGGAGGGGGAGGAGAGGGAGATTAACAGGAGAGGAAAGGGAGGAACATGAGAGGAAAAGAGTGGGAGATGAACAGAATGGGAAAGGTGAGAGGAGAGGAAGAGGATAACATGTCTGGAAAGGAGAGAGACAGGAGGGAAGTGGGAGAGGAGAGGAAGAAGTTAACATGACAGGAAAGAAGCAGGAGAGGAGAGGACGAGGATAACATGACAAGAAAATAGAGAGAGAGGAGGGGGAAAGGATAACAGAACTTGGGATGCTGCTGACAGTTGAAAGAGGAGGGGGCTTTCAAATGTCACACCAATTAATCTATCCAGCCATCAAACATTATTCTAGAAAACAAAGCCAAAGGCAGATCAATCGGCATCACTCTTCCCCTCGTAGGGTTATGGGAAAATTGATTTGTCAAACTAAGCAAAGCGATTTTGAAGCACCTAAACAGAGAATCACCATGGATGCATGGCTTTGCTTTGGGTCCATTAGACTACAATGAGCATTTTGTTTAACACAGGATTGTCATCACAAGAGAACATTTCCTGTTCTCAATATTGTTCAATTGGCAAATGTATTAATATTATTATTTAGTTTTTTAACTAGGGAACACTTTTAGCAACTGGCTAGGCGCAATTATCGCAGGGAACAGAACAAAATATTTTTTTTGTTTGCCAACTTGGGAATTTGATCTAGCAACCTTTGGTTACTGATCTGATGCTTCAACCACCAGAGCACTGCTGATCTTTCATCAAGTTAAACAAGTTAAATACAAAATTTGAATATGATATTCTGTTTGATATGTTGGAAAAGTTTGATTTCTACAGTTTCTGTCATTATGACTACAAACATATCTGTCATTTTGTAAGAAATAATATGTGTGTAGTTTGTTTCCATTTCATCCACCTGTATTAGTATCAGTGTACTACCAGCATACAGCCACCATCAGGTACTATAGCTTACCTGCTTTTGGACTGCCAGTGCTGTTTCCTATGCAGAGCATTACACAGAACTGTAGGTCATGATGCCATCATGCTCAGACTTTGTTCCCTCTACAGGGATTACAGAACCAAACCCACAGCCCATCCTGTCATAATGTATCTGAAGACCAGCTCATTGTGCCAACTTGTCTTCTGCCAACATCTGAGACTCCCCAAATGACCCCCAAGTGGATAGGTCCCCACAAGGCACTGGAGGAAGTAGGTGCTCAGAAGGCTCTGGAAAAAATAAGTCCACACAAAGCTCTGGAGGAAGTAGGTCCCCAAAAGGCACTGGAGGACGTAGGTGCTCACAAGGCTCTGGAGGAAGTAGGTCCCCCCCAAGCTCTGGAGGACATACGTCCCCACAAGGCTCTGGAGGAAGTAGGTCCCCACAGGGCTCTGGGAAAAGTAGGTCCCCACCAGGCTCTGGAAGAAGTAGGTCCCCAAAAGGCACTGGAGGAAGTAACTCCATTGGGAGGTCTGGATCCTGAATGGGTCATTTCCTCTGTTTTAACACCCCTTTAATGACATAGTGAAATATGAGGTCATTAGGAGATATTATAACACTGCTGACAAACTAATTAACAGGAGACATTAAATGGGGTGGGGGTGGATTAATCCACTTTAGCGGTTTTCTTTAAGTGGTTCTGGTTAAATTAATACAAATTTCCTGGTGGTCTTAGTCAGAGAAGACAAAACAGTAACAGCCTGCAAGAGTAGGGTACCAAGAGACCTTGAAGGGCATTATAAAGTCACTGGCCTTTGATGACTGTCTTGTCTTCTCTTGTAACTTGTTCTCTCCCATGTGACTGAAATTGTAATGCTCAAGAGAAAAATCGAAATAATTCCCAAAATGTCCTAGAGATCCAACATACAGTTTGCTTGTGGTTTAGACTTATTTAAATGTGCTGCCCACATGGGGAGTCCTTCGAGTCCTATCTGTCTTTAAAGAAAAATCAATTATACCAAGTAATTGAAGATTACTGACCAAATAGTTGACTGTTTTACACAAGAATCTCTTTTTGGTTCCAAAACCCCTTTTCATCATAGGGTGTTGGATGACAGAAATCTGTTAACCGAAACGTGTTATTCATACGGAAATGGTGCCCTCATGTGGAATACAGAATTATTTTAAAAGTCTAGTCCTCTGGATTCTTGTTTTGAAGGGTAGGAATTGGCTTCATATTTGGATCACCTAAAGTGAGTGCTCAGGAGCAATAACTTCACTTTAAGTTGTGAAAGCATAGACAGGATCACTGGATCAAAGGAAGGTCTATATCAGACAGGTAGGATCAGAGGGAAATATACAGCAGACAGACAGAAGCACAGGATGGTCTATAACTGATAGACAGGAGAAGAGGGTTGTCTATAGTAGGCAGCAAGAGAGATTTTTCTTGACAGATTTTTACAATCAGCAACTCAAATATGTATCTACAGTTAGGTCTAGAAATAAGGGACCCTAATACAAGTTTTGTTATTTTGGCTGTCATGTCATGTCATCTTCTTCCGCTTATCCGGGGCCGGGTCGCGGGGGCAGCAGTCTAAGCAGGGATGCCCAGACTTCCCTCTCCCCAGACACTTCCTCTAGCTCTTCCGGGGGGACACCGAGGCGTTCCCAGGCCAGCCGGGAGACATAGTCCCTCCAGCGAGTCCTAGGTCTTCCCCGGGGTCTCCTCCCGGTGGGACGGGACCGGAACACCTTCCCAGGAAGGGTTAGGGTTAGGGTTGGCTGATTACCAAAATATATTCAGGTTACAGTTGAATAATTAATATGGGCTTTAAGTGCAGTCTCTCAGCTTTAATTTGAGGGTAGTCACATCCAAATTGTAGAAAAGGTTAAAGAATTACAGCTTATTTTCAAGGGACCAAAAGATATTGGACAATTAACTCAAAAGCTGTTTCATGGACAGGTGTGGACTATTCCTTCATTATTTCTTCATCAATTAAGCAGGTAAAAGGTCTGTAGTTGATTCCTGGTGTGGCATTCGCATTTGGAAGCTGTTGAAGTAAACCCGCAACATTCTGTCAAAGGAGCTCTCAATGCAAGTAAAACAGGCCATCCTTAGGCTGCAAAAAAAGAATCATCAGAGAGATAGAAGGAACATTAGGAGTGGCTAAATCAACAGTTTGGTACATTCTAAGAAAGAAAAGAAAGCACTGGTGAGCTCTGCAACAGAAAAAGGCCTGGATGTCCATGGAAGACAACAGTGGTGGATGATAGTAGGATCCTTTCCATAATAAAGAAAACCCTTCACAACATCAAGCCAAGTGAAGAACACTCTCCAGGAGGTAGGCATATCATTATCCAAGTCTACCATAAAGAGAACAATTCATAAGCCATTCATCCATTCATAAGCCTCTTGTTTAACAGGAATGATATGAGAGCTGAAAATATTTTTCAGATAAAATTCAGTCCCGGATCCACGGGGGGCAAAGCCGGGCATTGCCCCCACTCCACCCAGATAGTGTTTGAAAAACCGACTGCAAATGGTATATGAATTAGGAAAGAAAACTCTGGTTTTATTAAAAAATGCCCCTCACTCATTTCACCCTGGAGCTGGTCCTGAGATAAATGATCGATTGTGCAGAAAAACGGTAACTCTAAAAACTATAATTATTAGGGAATGAGAAAACATCGAAGTGGGGTCTGATCGCCCTCTCCCAAAACAGATTTCTGCGGAGTAGTTGTGCTTCAATATGAACTGGGACACGCTATGTCTGACACATTGAGATGGCAAGTTTCAGTTAAAGAGGAGGACAAACTCCGGGTTAGTTGAATAAAAGCAGCTAACGAGCAGGTTAGCTTCACGGAGTTTATTGCCGTAGTAACTGACTCAGGGAAACGCTGAACTGGCTCTTATAGAAACCGTAAACCCAGTTGAGAGTTTCCATCAACTCTGAGTGAAAAAGTGTTCACTAAACCCGCTTTCTGAAATATCCCAATTGACTTGAACGTAGGTTCTAGCATTTAGATTTTGCAAAAATTACAAATTAATTACGATATTTTCTGTACTCCCACTGAGGTATGAAACCCCGGCGTCCTCCCATAAGTCTCGCGATATTGCGCTTCTCTGCATCATGGTTAGTTTAAAAATAATTGTGATGCAACAACTTCATTGGATGCAACGACATAAAAGAATACAAGGGGCGGGATATATTCCTATCTCGACCCAATAATTGTTCGTATGAATTACATGCGCCATGCCTTCCAATCAGTGTTTACGTTTCTCACGTCTACCTCTTCAACCTAACTTACGTAACAGCGTACGAACAAGCTATCCAGCTATGTATTAGCATAAATGATACGGAACCTGAAAACGCACAGGAACAACGCATTTTGTTCTATTTGTAAGACTTTATGTATACATTAAACGCGATCAATAATCAGCGTTTGTTGACGTTTTATTTACACGTTGTAAATAACACCTCTGTATTCAGTGTAGCGTGCCATTGGTTTTTATTTTTAATTGCAACGGCTTTATGTGAGCACAAAGGCCTACACTAGCCGTGGCTAACAAGCATGTATCCCTCTTGGGGTAATTATGGTGGAGCAAATCAACAACCATCGCAGCATTTCGGTGCGCCGATGGGACCGTCTCCTCAAGGTGAAGCGCTCGGCGGAGGATTCGGGGTGTATGGAGCCGCTACACCCGCAGCTGCACCCGGTTCAACTTTCAACAGCCTGCGGGAGCAGCATCTCCAGCAGATGCAGCAACTTCAACAGCTCCACCAAAAACAGCTCCAATCCGTCTTGCACCACGACAGGAACGTAAATTCTAGCCCTTATGGGGGTGCGGGAAATGTTGCTGCGACGGAGTCATGGCAAGGCAGCTCGGGATATGGGTATGGTTCAGTGGGGCCTGGTGCCCCTTCCTCTTATCAAGATGAATATCAGTCCATGCAGACTGGTCTTCCTGGGCCACAACAACTGCAACAGCCGCCGCCGCTACCACCACATTCTCCGCAGCCCAAGGAGACCCGGCCCCAGCCGCCCCCACCGGAACCAACCCCACCGGTGCCTAGTCAGAACAATGGTACTCCAGCTACTAAAGAGGTAAACAAGAGAGAATCATTGGCCTTGAAAGACCAAGCAAATTCCTCCGCGCTGGAGGAGGAAAAACCCACATTTACATCAATGTCGATACAGGTAATATCTTCGATGTGTATTTCACATTAGGGCAGGAAGGTACCTGTTCCCTTAGGTTAAAAAAGTTTGTCCCATTTTCACCCCGCATGCGACCCTTGAATGAAACGGATCTCATTTGCATTTATTTAAATATATGATCAGTGTTGTTTCGGGCCAGGCTATTAATTAAGTCATACTGTCACAGCATAGTAAGCTGCATGTCTAACGTTCTTACTGATTTAAAATGTTTTTCCTTTGTTCCTTAGTAGGGTTAGTGGTTTACTGATTGCAAACATGTTTTGGACACCCTTTTTAAAGCTATTTTCTGGGCAGAACTTCTCAGAGAAACACTAACAGAATAAATGCACACACTGAAAGTTAAAGTGCCTAATACCTTTGTACTCAACTGTATACCTCTGCATTGTGGGTCCAATTCTGTCTCGTAGCTATTTCAGTCCACTCCATGTTTCCCACTGCCTTTCCTCTATCATTAAAACACATGACATGCAAACATTTTTGTTTTTTCTGCAGGAACAACAGCAGTACTGGTATAAACAGCACCTTCAGAACCTGCAGCGCCTAAAAGCAGAAAAGGCCAAACAAGGCCAGAACCAAGGTGAAGGTCCAACTCCTCAGCCTACTACGGCGGGAGCCCCGCCACCTCCATCTGAGCCGCCCAAGAGTACACCACCACCTCCCCCACCTAAAGAGGAGCCTCCACCACCCCCTCCACCAGTCGATGACACTGTAAGAAGAAATAACAGGCATTAGCTGGGGAACTGTTTAAAGGGTTAACCTGGGGAACGGAACTATGTTGTCCTTCCCCAAGTACAACAGGGAGAAGCTACAGTTGAGGATTTCCCGTGGTGCAGGGTGGAGCCTTGTTCCCTGACCGGGCCTCCTAGTGGAGCCTTGTTCCCTGACCGGGCCTCCTAGTGGAGCCTTGTTCCCTGACCGGGCCTCCTAGTGGAGCCTTGTTCCCTGACCGGGCCTCCTAGTGGAGCCTTGTTCCCTGACCGGGCCTCCTAGTGGAGCCTTGTTCCCTGACCGGGCCTCCTAGTGGAGCCTTGTTCCCTGACCGGGCCTCCTAGTGGAGCCTTGTTCCCTGACCGGGCCTCCTAGTGGAGCCTTGTTCCCTGACCGGGCCTCCTAGTGTAGTGTGTATATATATTTTTTAAAACCCTTTTACCAAGTATATTAGCTGAATAGTATAAACGCTACTTTCATTTGTACACTAAGGACCTGGGGAGGACATACATGCCCCTAACGCACCCGAATCTCCCTCCCCTGGCAGCCGGCAGCCCAGGACCCGGCTGAGATGGCCCGACTGCAGCAGCTCCAGAGTGCGGCGGCCCAGTGGCAGCAGGCCCAGCAGCAGAGAGCCGGTTTCCAGTACCAGGCCCTGATGCAGCAGCACGGCCAGCTACAGACCATCCTTAACCAGTACCAGCAGTGTATCCAGCAGCCTGCACATCTGGAGGTAAACAAAGCTTTGTGTTACAACATCTTAACAACTGACCCCAATTGTGACTGACTGAGTACACCTTGTTAAATAGCGTAGTGGTTAGAGAAGCAGAACTAAACTATAGGTCCCGGGTTTGTATCTCCTCGCAGGCAAAGCGGAGTGCGCACTATGAATTATTACCGTATAGACAAAAACTTTGCTGGCTAAAGTCTTCAGTATCTACATTATCGTAAGCCTGAAATGAAACAGTTTATGGTTATTTTGCGAATGTTTCTGGTGGATTTTCAGAGTACGCATCCGTGCATGCGTTTTGGGTCAGGATAGACAAACACATTTGCTGGCTACAACATTCATTAATTACGTTATAGTAAGCCTTAACTTAAACTGTATACGGTTATATTGCAAGTTCATCTTCAGTGTCTCTAGCAATTGCTCAATTCCTATGATTAATTCCAAGGAAGTTAGTAGATACTAATAAGCTGTTAAAACGGCCCGTGGCAAAAGCAATACATACACGTTATAGTGGAGAAACTTAATAAGAAACATTAGTCAGTGTAACACAATCCTCAATGGAGTCTAGTGACTGCTGAAATGTGTAATGACGTGGTGTAGTTGTTAAAGACAGTGCCTCTGATGTGGAAGACCTAAGGCTGAATCTTTTGAGAGCAAAGACGTTTATTAATTATTTCTGGTAGATTCCACAATTCTCTTTTCTTGAAAAAGTTAGTTATCGTCGCCTTTATTGATAGTAATTGTATAAATGTCATTCACAAATGAAAGAAATGTGTTGTTTTGCCATGAAAGAGAAATATGTTCTTAATCTTATTCCATGAAATGTCTTTGGCCGACTCTCTAGCAATTGCTCAATTCTTGTGACTATTCCGGTAAGTTAGTAGATGGCGGTAAAGCTTATTACTGGCTAATATGCTGTTAAAACAGCCAGTGGCAAACAGCACAGACGCTATTTGTGGTGGAGGTAAACCTAGTAAGAAACATTAGTCAGTTTAACTGTATCAATGTCTATCACGAATAGCCAATTAACTATTAAAACAGCCAGTGGCAAAAGACGATTTATTCAGGATACAGATGCCGGGTATCAGTAGAGACAAGAGGCTCTACTGACACCCAGCAAATGCACATGTCTGTGGTGTAGTGTTTAATGACACAGCCTTTCATGTGGGCAACCCAGGTTTGAATCTCGAGATGGCAACACTTTCTCTTGCGGGCCAGCTGAACAAGGCTTCCCTGGTTTCTTGTTTCTTATGAGATTCACATTAAACTGTAGGTCATAACAGAATGGCACAATCATAGAACAAACCCTTTACAAATAAAACAGGGCCCAAAACGTCAATGAGCCACCACCATGCTTCACAGTGGGGATGGTGTTCTGTTCACTATAGGCCTTGTTGACCCCTCTCCAAACATAGCGCTTATGCTTATGACCATAAAGCTCTATTTTGGTCTCGTCCCTCCAAATTACAGTGTGCCAGAGGTTGTGAGGTGTGTCAAGGTGTTGCACATATTATAACCAGGCTTTTTTGTGGCATTAGCGCAGTAAAGGCTTATTTCTGGCAGCTCAACCATGCAGCTCATTTCTGTTCAAGTATCTTTGTATTGTGCTCCTTGAAACAACCACACCGTCTTTTTCCAGATTAGTCTGTATTTCTTTTTTGTATCCCGAACAATTCTTCTGGCAGTTTTGGGTGAAATCTTTCTTGGTCTGCCTGACCTTGCTTTGTTATCAAAAGATTACAGGCCTTTTGACAGTTCTTTTCTGCTCCCCATGGCTCAGTATCTAGCCTGCTCAGTGCATCCATGTGAGAGCTAAAACTTGACTATTTATACGCAGACACTAATTCCAATTTAAAAAGCCACAGGTGGGGGAAATTCACCTTTAATTACTATTTTCACCTTTGTGTGTCACCTTGTGTCTGTAACAAGGCAACACATTCAGTGGTGTGTAAACTTTTCCTCAGGGCAATTTAGGTGATTTCTGTTATCATTATGATTTAAAAAGGAGCCATAAAACGGTGATAATAAATGGTTTCATATGATCACTATCCTTAAATATTTTATATTTTCAAAATCAATGCCCAACTTTCACAATTTTCACACTATCAGAAACATGTATAATTCAATTATAGAATCCTTCATATGACCATAGTTGATACGTTACCATATAATTCTCACTATGCCACTAGAACCTATTTTATATTATATATCAATACACTGAGGTTTGCGTCCGACAGCAATGGTATATTCCCAGTCATTTGAAATCCATTAATTATGGCCCAATTCATTAATTTGACTGATTGCCTTAAACTGTAACCCTTTTACATTTTTGCATGTTGTTTTTTATTTCTTGAGTGTAAATAACTCAGCCTAGATCTCTTGCTTACACTCCCACCCCAACATTTGTAAACTCAGTGTTATTAGGATATCAACATTTCTCAGCGTCCTGCACTGATGAAATTCATTAAGTGCATGCTCGGTCTGCTGCCCTGCTCTAAACAATGCTCAAGCCCCAGGTAGTGTTTTGTACAATTGTCCCTTAGTTTTTTTCTAACAGTCCCTTACCTCCACTCTGGTGGTTTCTCCTCTAACCTCCATCCTGTTGGTTTTTCCTGTGTAGACGATGCCCATACACATGCAGTTGCGGCATTATGAGATGCAGCAGCAACAGTTTGGCCCAGTGTTTGCAGACTGGAACCACACCTTCAGGCTGTGGCAGGAGCAGTTCCAGGCCTACCCACATAAGGTACAAGAAAGGAAGGAGGTGTGTGTGTGTGTGTGTGTGTGTGTGTGTATCCATCATGGTAGTGAAGACAAAGTTGAGGATGGTTTGTAAAACGGGGAGCTGTTATAATGAATTATAAAGTTTTTATGAAGAATCGACACATCAGATAAGCCTATCGTTAGCTAAGGCACATCAAATACACATGAAACTGCATGCACATACAGATCAGTACTGGTAAGAAATGACATCTTTTTTTCACTCATGATCCTCAGTTGAGTGACTTGAAAAAGCTCTTTCTAGTCACCTATTTGTTTTATTTAACTGGTGGAGCGCATAAACCTCACTAAATGCCACTAAGCATCCTCTGCAATGTATTGTCAATGAAGCAGGCAACCATATACATTAAGAGATTTACATATTATAGTATTGGTTCATTATTAAAAACCACTATATATATATATATATATGTAATGAAGACAATCCGATCAGCTGTTTTGAGCTAGATATCAGAATTGGGATTGTTATTAATCGGGATGAAATTCTCATCATCCCACCCCTAGAAGCTAGAGGACATTGAGGGTGGTTCCTGTTCATCATGGTAGTGAAGACGGAGAATGTTTAGAAGGTTTCTATTCTTCATGGTAGTGAACCTAGAGAACAGACAGCAGAGGCTGCACTAGAGGATGTTCACATATGACCAAATACTTAAAAAGTATTGGACCACTTTACGTTTATGAGTATTTCTAAAGCTTGACTCATGTCAACGGGCGCAAGATCGTAATTCATGAGCATTTAAAGAGAAACCACGTTGTAGCTGTGATGACAGAAGATGAATAGTGCTCATCACTGTAATGTAATACATTTTAATTTGTATTCATGGAGTTACGTTTTTAATTGAGAAATGTTTAAGTTTGTGTATAATTGAGCAACCCCGGCTAGCTAAGCATTCACGATTAGGCACAAACCCGAAGGGATGGCATATTGCGGCAGAATGCTGTGGTGGCCATGCTTGTGCCTTGTATGCTAAATAAATCACAGATATTATCAACAGCAAAGCATCCCCACACCATCACCCCACCTCAATGCTTCATGGTGGGAACACAACCCACTGCGTTGGATACACAAATCTCAAATTTGGACTCAACAGACAAAATTAGTAATTTCCACCGGTCGATTATCCGTTTCTTGGCCCCAGCTAGTCTTTTCCCATTGCTTTCCTTCAGTAGTGGTTTGTAGCAAAAATGCCCAAAAAGGCCGGATTCAGTCTCCTCTGAACAGTTGATGTCGTACTTTGAACACTTGAATCATGTATTTGGTCTGTAGTCTGAGGTGAAGTTAATTGACTGTTTCTGAGGCTGTTAACTGTAATGACCTTCTCCTCTGCGACCACAGTAAATCTGGGTATTCTGTCCCTGTGACGGTCCTCATGAGAGCCAGTTTCATCATAACCATGAAAACTTTGAAAGTTTCTTCAAGTGGAGTTACAAAAATCAAAGTTCTGTTCATTTTCTGATCTTTGTCTGAAAGTACAGACATATTGATGGTCTCTCTTTGCCCATTTGAGCTTTTCTTGCCGTAATATGGACAACTACAGTACAGACATATTGATGGTCAACTGTATACCAACTCTACCTTGTCGTAACACTGCTGATTGGCACAAACGCATTAGGAAGGAAATAAATTCCTCATAAAGCTGATTGCAAGCATACCACGAATGTGCAAACCTATCATCAAGGCAACGGGTGTCTGTATATTTAAAATCTAAAATATTTTATTGTGCTACATGATTTAATTTTGATTTCATGATTCACATGATTTCATGATTTCACAATGTCAAATCACATTCTGCATGTATTACAACAGCATGGCTCTGTAGGAGAAGAGTCTGGGTGCTAAACTGGCCTGCCTGCAGTCCTGACCTGTCCTCTATTGAAAACATTTTGGCATTATGAAATGACAATACAGCAAAGGAGACCCAGAACTGTTGAGCAGCTGTAATCCTTAATCAAGCAAGAATTGGAATACAGCCCGCCCCATGTTAAATGGCATAATGGTTAGAGACGCAGACTACGGAACAACAGGTCCTGCATTCGACTCCTGTCACAGTCAAAACACATTATGCCTTAGGATTTCTTCAGGACAGACAAAAGCGTTGCTAGCTACAACCTTCAGTAGCTGCGTAATAGGAAGCCTAAAATAAAACTGTTCTGGTGGATATTAAGATTTATTCAGGTTAGACAAAAACACTTCGCTGGCAGTTATCGTCACCTATATTGATAGATACTGTATCAATGTCATTCACTAATGCCTAATTACCTGTCAAAATGGCCAGTGGCAAACGCCATATGGTTCATAGATGCTATTTGTGGTGGAGGTAAATTTTTACGAAGAAACATCAGTTCAACATGGCTTAATTGTGACATGGCTTAACATGGCTTAATAACTTAATTACTGGCTAATAATCTTTTAAAACAGCCAGTGGCAAAAGTCATACAGGTTATAGATGGTATTTGTGGTGGTGACCATCTCGGGAGGGCAACAACGATCAACACTTTATTGCGGGCTGGCTGAACTAGGCTTGCCTGATTTCTTCTTTCAAATGTGTTGCTGGTATCAAATTCAAAATGGGAATGTATTTTTCCACAACCTGTAATTTTTTTCAACATTTGATATGTCATCATCATCATCATCATCTTCTTCCGCTTCATCCGGGGCCGGGTCGCGGGGGCAGCAGTCTAAGCAGGGATGCCCAGACTTCCCTCTCCCCAGACACTTCCTGCAGCTCTTCCGGGGGGACACCGAGGCGTTCCCAGGCCAGCCGGGAGACATAGTCCCTCCAGCGTGTCCTAGGTCTTCCCCGGGGTCTCCTCCCGGTGGGACGGGACCGGAACACCTTCCCTGGAAGGCGTTCCGGAGGCATCCGAAACAGATGCCCAAGCCACCTCAGCTGACCCCTCTCGATGTGGAGGAGCAGCGGCTCTACTCCGAGCTCCTACCGAGCTTCTCACCCTATCTCTAAGGGAACGCCCAGCCACCCTGCGGAGAAAGCTCATTTCGGCCGCCTGTATCCGGGATCTTGTCCTTTCGGTCATGACCCAAAGCTCATGACCATAGGTGAGAGTAGGAACGTAGATTGACCGGTAAATCGAGAGCTTCGCCTTGCGGCTCAGCTCTTTCTTCACCACGACAGACCGATACATCGACCGCATTACTGCAGAAGCTGCACCGATCCGTCTGTCAATCTCCCGTTCCATCCTTCCCTAACTCGTGAACAGGACCCCTAGATACTTAAACTCCTCCACTTGAGGCAGGCACTCTCCACCAACCTGAAGTGAGCAAGCCACCCTTTTCCGACTGAGGACCATGGCCTCAGATTTGGAGGTACTGATTCTCATCCCCACCGCTTCACACTCGGCTGCAAACCGTCCCAGCGCATGCTGAAGGTCCTGGTTTGAAGAGGCCAACACGACAACATCATCCGCAAAGAGCAGAGACGAAATCGTGTGGTCCCCAAACCTGACACCCTCCGGCCCCTGGCTGCGCCTAGAAATTCTGTCCATAAAAATTATGAACAGAACCGGTGACAAAGGGCAGCCCTGCCGGAGTCCAACATGCACTGGGAACAAGTCTGACTTACTGTCGGCAATGCGGACCAAGCTCCTGCTTCGGTCGTACAGGGACCTGACAGCCCTTAGCAAAGGACCCAGGACCCCATATTCCCGAAGCACTCTCCACAGGATGCCGCGAGGGACACAGTCGAATGACTTCTCCAAATCCACAAAACACATGTGGATTGGTTGGGCAAACTCCCATGAACCCTCCAACACCCCGTAGAGGGTATAGAGCTGGTCCAGTGTTCCACGGCCCGGACGAAAACCAGACTGTTCCTCCTGAATCCGAGGTTCTACTATCGGCCGTATTCTCCTCTCCAGAACCCTGGCATAGACTTTCCCGGGGAGGCTGAGAAGTGTGATCCCCCTATAGTTGGAACACACCCTCCGGTCCCCCTTCTTAAAAAGAGGGACCACCACCCCGGTCTGCCATCCCAAAGGCACTGTCCCCGACCGCCACGCGATGTTGCACAGGCGTGTCAACCAAGACAGCCCCACAACATCCAGAGACTTGAGGTACTCAGGGCGGATCTCATCCACCCCCGGTGCCTTGCCACCGAGGAGTTTCTTGACCACCTCAGTGACTTCAGCCCGGGTGATGGACGAGTCCACCTCTGAGCCCTCATCCTCTGCTTCCTCAATGGAAGATGTGACGGCGGGATTGAGGAGATCCTCGAAGTACTCCTTCCACCGCCCGACGACATCCCCAGTTGAGGTCAACAGCTGGCCACCTCTACTGTAAACAGCGTTGGTAGGGCACTGTTTCCCTCTCCTGAGGCGCCGGACGGTTTGCCAGAATCTCTTCGAGGCCAGCCGATAGTCCTTCTCCATGGCCTCACCGAACTCCTCCCAGGCCCGAGTTTTTGCCTCCACAACCACCCGGGCTGCAGTCCGCTTGGCCTGTCGGTACCCGTCAGCTGCCTCAGGAGTCCCACAAGCCAACCAGGCCTGATAGGACTCCTTCTTCAGCTTGACGGCATCCCTTACTTCCGGTGTCCACCACCGGGTTCGGGGATTGCCGCCTCGACAGGCACCGGAGACCTTACGTCCACAGCTCCGAACGGCCGCTTCGACAATGGCAGTGGAGAACATGGTCCACTCGGACTCAATATCTCCAGCCTCCCTCGGGATCCAGTCGAAGCTCTGTCGGAGGTGGGAGTTAAAGATCTCTCTGACAGGAGACTCGGCCAGACGTTCCCAGCAGACCCTTACAGTACGCTTGGGCCTGCCGAGTCTGTCCAGCTTCCTCCCCCGCCATCGGATCCAGCTCACCACCAGGTGGTGATCAGTTGACAGCTCCGCCCCTCTCTTCACCCGAGTGTCCAAGACATCTGGCCGCAGGTCAGATGAAACGACAACAAAGTCGATCATCGACCTGCGGCCTAGGGTGTCCTGGTGCCATGTGCACTGATGGACACCCTTATGCTTGAACATGGTGTTCGTTATGGACAAACTGTGACTAGCACAGAAGTCCAATAACTGAACACCACTCGGGTTCAGATCAGGGGGGGCCGTTCCTCCCAATCACACCCCTCCAGGTGTCACTGTCGTTGCCCACGTGGGCGTTGAAGTCCCCCAGTAGAACAATAGAGTCCCCAGTTGGAGCACTTTCCAGCACCCCTCCCAGAGACTCCAAGAAGGTCAGGTACTCTGCACTGCCGTTCGGCCCATAGGCACAAACAACAGTGAGAGACCTATCCCCGACCCGAAGGCGCAGGGAAACGACCCTCTCGTTCACCGGGGTAAACTCCAACACATGGCGGCAGAGCTGGGGAGCTATAAGCAAACCCACACCAGCCCGCCGCCTCTCACCATGGGCAACTCCAGAGTGGTGAAGAGTCCATCCTCTCTCAAGGAGTGTGGTTCCAGAGCCCAAGCCGTGCGTAGAGGTGATTCCGACTACCTCCAGTCGGAACCTCTCAACCTCACGCACTATCTCAGGCTCCTTCCCCGCCAGCGAGGTGACGTTCCACGTCCCTAGAGCTAGTTTCCGTGTCCAGGGATCGGGTTGCCTAGGCCCCTGCCTTCGACTGCCGCCCGATCCTCTACGCACCGACCCCTTATGGTCCCTCCTGTGGGTGGTGAGCCCACGGGAAGGCGGCCCCACGTCGCTCCTTCGGGCTATGCCCGGCCGGGCCCCATGGGGAAAGGCCCGGCCACCAGGCGCTCGCGTGCGAGCCCCAACCCCGGGCCTGGCTCCAGGGTGGGGCCCCGGCTGCGCCATACCGGGCGACGTCACGGAACTCAAATAATTTTTCATCATTAAGGGGTGTTTTGAACCGCTCTTAGTCTGACCCGTCGCCTAGGACCTGTTTGCCTTGGGAGACCCTACCAGGGGCATATAGCCCCAGACAACATAGTGGAGCATTTGATATGTCTTTGTACTATTTTCAAATAATGTAGGAATAAATGATTTGCACATCATGCTTTGTTTTCATTAGCATTTTATGCTGCGTCTCAACTTCTTAGGAAACAAGGTGGTATAAAGTAACAACTTTAATTCAGCCAAATTATTTTCCCCTGTAGAAGCTGGTATTATACTATGGATAGTGAATATAATGTTAGAAATGCCCTTTAATTGCCCGGTAAGCATGCCTTTCAATTAGTCTATATAAAAAAATTTTTGTAATCAGCTTGTTTTTCCATTCCTTAAGGACCAGCTAGAAGATTATGAGTCACAGTGGAAACCGTGGCAGGAGCAGATGAACTCCACCTCCGCACACCTACAGGTAGTGTGTGTGTGTGTGTGTGTGTGTGTGTGTGTGTGTGTGTGTGTGTGTGTGTGTGTGTGTGTGTGTGTGTGTGTGTGTGTGTGTGTGTGTGTGTGTGTGTGTGTGTGTGTGTGTGTGTGTGGCCCACATGCATTTATTAATACATCCAATTGGACTAATTTAGGGGTGTGGTCCTGGTCAAGACAATCTCCTGAACTCCAAACTGAATGTCAGAATGGGAAAGAAAGGTCATTTAAGCAATTTTGAGCGTGGCATGGTTGTTGGTGCCAGGCGGGCCGGTCTGAGTATTTCACAATCTGCTCAGTTACTGGGATTTTCATGCACAACCATTTGTAGGGTTTACAAAGAATGGTGTGAAAAGGGAAAAACATCCAGTATGCGGCAGTCCTGTGGGTGAAAATGCCTTGTTGATGCTAGAGGTCAGAGGAGAATGGGCCGACTGATTCAAGCTGATAGAAGAGCAATTTTGACTGAAATAACCACTTGTTACAATCGAGGTATGCAGCAAAGCATTTGTGAAGCCACAACACGCACAACCTTGAGGCAGATGGGCTGCAACAGCAGAAGACCCCACTGGGTACCACTCATCTCCACTACAAATAGGAAAAAAATAGGCTTCAATTTGCTCGAGCTCACCAAAATTGGACAGTTGAAGACTGGAAGAATTTTGCCTGGTCTAATGAGTCTCGATTTCTGTTGAGACATTCAGATGGTAGAGTCAGAATTTGGCGTAAACACTTAGGCTGTGGCATTTAAACCATGCCCAACTGGCACTATCTGAGCATTGTTTCTGACCATGTCCATCCCTTTATGACCACCAGGTGCCCATCATCTGGTGGCTACTTCCAGCAGAATAATGCACCATGTCACAAAGCTCGAATCATTTCAAATTGGTTTCTTGAACATGACCATGAGTTCACTGTACTGAAATGGCCCCTACAGTCGCCAGATCTCAACCCAATAGAGCATCTTTGGGATGTGGTGGAACGGGAGCTTCGTGCCCTGGATGTGCATCCCACAAATCTCCATCAACTGCAAGATGCTATCCTATCAATATGGGCCAACATTTCTAAAGAATGCTTTCAGCCCCTTGTTGAATCAATGCCACATAGAATTAAGGCAGTTCTGAAGGTGAAAGGGGGTCAAACACAGTATTATTATGGTGTTCCTAATAATCCTTTAGGTGAGTGTATATCTCATCAGCATAATCTAACGTGTTTCTTGTCTGGGGTAGAAATTCAAGGCCTGAAAGGCAGCGGAACCCTGTGTTGTGGACAGCCGATAGAAAGTAACAAACACTGCCAGAGAGCAGGGATTCCACTTAGGTTATGCTGGGACATAAGATTACATGGTTTACAGCATGTTATTAGTTAAATATTACAAAGCCTGCTACTAGTTGAATATGATGCTTTAGTTCAGGGCTTAAACAAAATGTGAAACATCTGGCAACCCTGGAGGAGAGGGTTGGAAAACCCTCTACAAGTGTAACTTAATGTTTAGGACCTTCTCACTACTCATCCTATTTTAGTGTGCCTAACCCTAACCCCTTGTCTTTTGAAATAAAGTTATTAGTTGAATGGAGTCCCCCTGTATACAGTCAAGGTGTTTTAGGTGATTTCAGGTTAAGGTCCCAGAGTTAGTTACTACAATTCCTAACAAAAGCTACATCCTGAAGAAAAGGGACCATACTAAGAAATCCTGAATAAGATTCTTCAAAAGCACCAATTAACGTTGATATAAGAACATTTCCAAGGTAAAGCGCAGTAGTTATACAAAATGGAGGGAATATGGTTCAGCTGTGACACTGTCTAGAACAGGCCTTCATCATCAACTGAGTGTCCGGGCATGAGGCTGATTGCAGTGCTTCAGTCTTCCATGGTTGAGCTAGGTTATACATACTGCAAGAAAAGCCTGGGTGCCTCAGAGAAGTGGCCATTGTGAGAGTGGGGAAAACCCCCCAACTCTAACCATAATCTCTCATAGTTTACAAGAAGTCATGTGGAAGAAGATTCCATGGTCTACTGAAGTCGGAATAGAGCATTTTGGCCTCAGTGATAAGTGTTATGTATTGCACGTGTCTACCGCTAGCGGTCTGTAGAATTAAACAGAATACAACTTGGTGTCAGTGTTTTTTACTTAGTGATAAAGGTCATTCAGATTTTGATACTGATGATCTGAAAAAGCTTAAATTTAAAAACCCAAAAATGTTTCATTACAGGAGAGAGTGTCAACCCTGAGAGCGATGCAGCAACAGTATGGAGGTGGCGCTGGTCAGTATGGTGGTACTGGTGGGTATGGTGACCAGTATGGTCAGTACCCACCCTCTGTCCCAGATCCCACCCGACCTGCTGGCCTGCCCACCTGCGGACCTCGACCTGGGCAGCATGGTCCTTCAAATACCCACCACATGGGAACCCCAGCAGGAGAAGCACCCCAGGGCCCTCCATCAGAGCCGTTCAATATGTCTGGACCTCCTGGGCCCAGAGGGGCTTGCCCACGACCACCAGGTCCCCCACCAGGACAGCCTCCAAGCTACCAAGGCCCCCGAGGACCCAGGTTAGTGTACAAAATATAGTGCTCTTCAGTGATTTACATGAAAATAGTTAGGCTGATTTGATGCTTCTGGGCCCAATAATGATTTTAGAGAGAAGTGTTTTTCACACTGAGTGAAACCGAATGTTACTCAGCCTACACAACCACACTCCCACATATGGGCTGAATGACTTAGCCTTTGTGTCAACGTAAATTTTACGCAAGTTCACAACCTGTATGTTGGTGCAGTTACATGCAGTTCATAAGGACATCTGGTGTCAGCATCCATAGTGTGTATTTGCAATACAGTGCTTAACAACTGTCAAAGCAGTGGTGTGTATAGTTTGTGCAAGCAGTTTTTTGGGACTACATTGTTTTCTGTGGGCACAATGTGTTGGATGCCAACTTCAGCTGCAAATATTTATCTAATAATATTCAATGAGAAGGGCTCTTGTCCCCTGAGACAAATGGGCAACCCTGACCCTACACCCACAAATATATAAAATGCTGCTGTAACATACCTTTTGCAGAGTTGTTTTAGATCAAGTAGTTCACACTGCGGACTGGGAACTGAAAAGCAGCTAACTTGGAGAGGCGTAATATGGCCAACTTAGCTTATTATAAATAAACATGAAACCCATGCACCCTTTAATCGAACAATACTCTGTCCGTAAACCCAACTGCTCCATGTATATAACCACCAGTACTGGGTGGTTATGTCCCTAAACCCTTCTGCACTGCTCATCTAACCACCGTTACTGGGTGGTTATGTCCTTTAAACCTTTTTCCACCATGGATATAACTGGTACTGGGGGTTATGGTATGAGTCAACCGCCAAATCCCTAGGCAGGTGCACCTGCTAGATCAGCTTGTGGTTTTTGGCATTGTGCTCCTGTAGTGTGTTTGCTTGTTTTGTGGAATAACCTCTGCACACACTGCAACAAAAAAATAAACCTCAAAATGAACCATTAATGTATAGATTCAATAGAAGGGCGCTTCAATGGTCTTGACAACATTAATGTTATGCAGTGAGTTACATATAGAACCACATGACTCTGTCACATAACCACTGAGCAATAAAGAACAGCACATACTGCGCACATGTTCTTCTAGAGTTCCAGCACTTTTAGAGTTGAAAAGATGTTGGTAATTATTAATCTTATGGGACTATTTATTAATCATGTTAATTAATTAACCACATTTATCTAGATTCTGATTCTGTCCACCTCCAGTTTGCAGAACTTATTGGGCCCTACCTTAGTGAAGAATATTAGCCTGGAGATGTGATGAATAGTTAGAGCGCCCTCTATAGTCAAATCAATATTTACAGAAGTCATAGCAAATTAGCAGATTCATTATTTCTATTAATTAATTCTATTTATGTAATATTGGGCTATTTCTGTGAAAATCTTCTATTGACCAACATATTAACCGGTTGATCTGTGAAATTTCGATTTGTTTTTGTCATGGGAGGCAATTATGATGCATTTAAAGTTAAAGACTTAATTGTAAATATCATTTTCTCCCAGGTTTGATGGTCCGAGAGGGAATGGGCCACGGTTTGACCAGCAGAGATTTAACATCCCACAAGGACCCAGATTTGACCAGCTGCGCCAGAGGTTTGACCAACCTGGACCGAGGGGACCAGGGCCACGATTTGTGCAGCATGGACCTAGATTTGACCAGCCCCCGAGACCAGGCCCTCCACCTCGCTTTGAAAGACCTCCTGGTCCTTCTGTTCCCCAGCCCGGGCTACAACCCAAACCAGACACTTGTAATGACACCAAACCACCACAGGGCAGGACTGAAACGCCAGCAGGTTCCAAGCCTCCTGGTAGTAAACCCACTGGGCCAGCCAAATCAGGAACAGAGAGTTCAACCAATCCAGGCAACTTGGCAGAACCAGAGGATATGTCAGAAGACTTAATTGGCTCCCTTGACAGCTTCTTTGTGCAGAAAGACCCCATCCCTCAGACAAAGGCAGAAGTTGATGCAGCTCTGGCTGGTGAGGTCTCTAATCAGAAGGTGAGCCCCCCTGGTTCTGCTGGTGCCGAACCTCCCATATCCACGGTTTCCTCTGGAGCGCCGAAAACTACTTCCCCAGCCAAGACTGCTCCTAAACCAGGAGGACAGACTGGACCATTGAAGACTAATGAAAATAACAGGCCTCAGGAACAAATTCCACACGGGCCGGAGGTTCCCAAGACAGACGCACATCCTGGTCCTCCGGGGCCCATGGTGCGTGGTAGAGGGGGACGTGGCCAGCCGCCAGGACATGTCCCTGGGAGAGGAAGGGGGGAGTCAGACAGAGGGATGTGGGGAGGGAAAGGAAGAGGTGAGGTCAATAGAGGGATGTGGGGAGTCAGAGGAAGAGGGGAAGCAGGCAGAGGGATGTGGGGAGGAAGAGGGAGAGGGGAGGTGGATGGAGGGTTGAGGGGAGGGAGAGGGGCAGAGTCAGATGGAGGAATAGGAGGACGAGGTTCTCATAGGGGACGTGGAGGAAAACAGTCGGGTATTCCTGAATCCAGCCCCAACACTATCCCCCTTGGAGACGGGAGGAGTGAGGGTGACATGGAAGGAGTTCCTATCGACTACAGACCTCCTCAGGAAGAGATGGAACCTCAACATGAAGGACAAGAGGAAGACTGGCAGCAGCCTGGATGGCAACAGGACCCTTCACTAGAGAACACTGAAGAGCCTACTCTGCCTGAAGAAGAGATGTGGGTCCCTGAAGAACACCACTACCCTCCAGAAGACTATTATGAAGAACCGGCAAGATGTCCTCCTGTGGGGAGAAGTGAGCCTCCAGGTGGGTACAACTGGGAGGAAGAAGAGCACCAGCCTCCAAAATACTGGGAAGAAGAAGGTGGAGATCCATACTGGATGGACCGCAGACCCCCGCACCATGGCATGAGAGGCCCCAGGGCCCACTTCCCCCCTGGGCGTGGTCGACCCCCACGTGGCCGGCCAGGCTTTATACACCAGGGGGGTCCCAGACGCCCCCTTCCTCCGCCTCACGGATCTATGGATCCCCTGGGACCCACCATGGGGTCCTACGATGAGATTGACCCCCTCGGACCTCCCATGCATCGAGACTACGACCCCCGTGGGCCCCCTATACATCATGATGTTATGGAGAGAGACGTGAGGGGACGGCCTCCTCCACCACGAGAGATGATGGACAGAGATCCTATGGGGCCTGGAGGTCCTCCTCCCTATCACGACATGGAGCGGGACCCTGGCTGGCACCCTGGCCCAGGACGACCCCCCAACCACGGAAGAGGGGGTCCCAGAGGGCCCCCTCTTCCTCCTCATGAAATTATGGAACGGGGAGGAATGAGGAGGCGTCCGATGGGTCCTCGAGGAGCCCCAATGGGCAGGGGCCGGGGGATGATGCGGCGCCCCCTTCACCCGCACAAGGAGCCAGAGGAGGGTTATGAAGGGTACAGGGAGGAGTTTGGTTGCCCTGTTGATGATGGGTATGGAAGAATGCTGCCACCACGTGACTGGCCCTCTCATGAGTATGAGGAGTATTATGGACACAAGCCTCTGCCACCTCCTCGTGGTGTGGAGTGGGACAGGGAGAGAGGAGGGCCCCTACCAGAGAGGGAATATCCTCCCTACCCTCCACGTGGGCCTCCACCACCCCCCGACCGCTTCAGAGAGGATGAGTGGGTCGACGACCGAGGCAGAGACCGTTCTCAATACCCCTATGAAGAAGATGAGTGTGGAAGAGGAGTGCTCCGAAGTCGTGACTACCTTGAAGGCCCTCCATACAGGCGTGATGATCCCCCCTATCAACCCCCTCCAGATTGGGAAAGGCCCAGATCACCTCTTCCAGAGAGGAGCTACCCTGCAGAGTTTGATGATCGTAGGCCCCATTACGATGTGCGACCAGAGCCCCCGAGATCGGATCTTGATATCCCTCCACCACCGCCTCCCCAGCTTTCTGCTCCTCTCAGTACTGGACCTGATGGCTCTCAGGAACAAGCAGCACAGGGAAGCGGTCCCGGTGTGCTGGCTCTGTCACAGCGACAACATGAGATCATCTTGAAAGCTGCTCAGGAGCTCAAACTCATCAGGTAAATGGTAGACTGGCATACTTTGTGTGTATATATATTTGTTTGTATATATTAGGGTTGTAGGGATACGATGCTGGCATTGGAAATGTGTTTTATACTGTCCAAAAATACAGGATCAGTTACATCACGCACCTGCACACTTAGACCCAAGAGGGCCTTGAACGTCTGCCGCTGCCCTTCCCCTCAGACCTTTTGCCCTTCAGTCATCGGTGCCCGCATTCTATTTGCGCGATACGCATTATTGACTTGGATTAAGATGCATTGTATGCATGACATGCATCATACACTGAGACGAAGACGCATTGTCCATCTGTGCAACTCACGTCTTTCGAGCAGGCATTTATCTGCGAAATGCACATTGTGGAAGCTGACCGTTATGAGGAAGCCGACAGATGCTTTCTGCCCAACATCCTTTCCACTGCCTGATCATATCCAAGGAGCCCGTTTTGGCCTAAACCCCTCTAACAATCTCTGCACGTCCCTGTATGTACAGTACCAGTCAAAATGTGTCCAAATTTTGTGCGTGCGTTCGCGTGAGCCGCTCAAAAGCATTCCCCCTTTTGGACTTTTCCACCTTTTGGAACAAAAAATTTGAGCAGTTTTTGATGAAGGCCTAACACTGCATCTTCCTGAGAACTCCATAACTACTGTGAAGCATGGTGGTGGCAGCATCATGTTATGGGGATGCTTCTCAGCAGCAGGAACTGCAAGTCCGTTCAGGATTTAGGGAACAAAACTGGGAATTACAGAAAGATCCTTTTAGAAAAACCCTCAGATGGGTAAAGATTCATCATTTATTATTTTATTTTTTTCACCATAACATGGATTCTTTGGTGGCGGAAACTCCAGAATAAATAAATTTTGATTTAATGTTCTAACACAATGAAGTGAATGTTGAAGAGTCCAAGGGGTTATTCACTTTGAGAGTGCGTGTGCGTGTTCATGGATGGAGGGCATTTCCCTAAGACAGGAACTGTCCTTGATTAGCAATATACACTCACCTAAAGGATTATTAGGAACACCTGTTCAATTTCTCATAATGCAATTATCTAATCAACCAATCACATGGCAGTTGCTTCAATGCATTTAGGGGTGTGGTCCTGGTCAAGACAATCTCCTGAACTCCAAACTGAATGTCAGAATGGGGAAAGAAAGGTGATTTAAGCAATTTTGAGCGTGGCATGGTTGTTGGTGCCAGACAGGCCGGTCTGAGTATTTCACAATCTGCTCAGTTACTGGGATTTTCACGCACAACCATTTCTAGGGTTTACAAAGAATGGTGTGAAAAGGGAAAAACATCCAGTATGCGACAGTCCTGTGGGCGAAAATGCCTTGTTGATGCTAGAGGTCAGAGGAGAATGGGCCGACTGATTCAAGCTGATAGAGCAACTTGGACTGAAATAACCACATGTTACAACTGCGGTATGCAGCAAAGCATTTGTGAAGCCACAACACGCACAACCTTGAGGTGGATGGGCTACAACAGCAGAAGACCCCACCGGGTACCACTCATCTCCACTACAAATAGGAAAAAAAGAGGCTACAATTTGCACAAGCTCACCAAAATTGGACAGTTGAAGAATGGAAGAATTTTTCCTGGTCTGATGAGTCTCGATTTCTGTTGAGACATTCAGATGGTAGAGTCAGAATTTGGCGTAAACAGAATGAGAACATGGATCCATCATGCCTTGTTACCACTGTGCAGACTGGTTGTGGTGATGTAATGGTGTGGGGTATGTTTTCTTGGCACACTTTAGGCCCCTTAGTGCCAATTGGGCATTGTTTAAATGCCACGGCCTACCTGAGCATGGTTTCTGACCATGTCCGTCCCTTTATGACCACCATGTACCCATCCTCTGATGGTTACATGACGATGACAATGAGTTCACTGTACTGAAATGGCCCCCACAGTCACCAGATCTCAACCCAATAGAGCATCTTTGGGATGTGGTGGAACGGGAGCTTCGTGCCCTGGATGTGCGTCCCACCAATCTCCATCAACTGCAAGATGCTATCCTATCAATATGGGCCAACATTTCTAAAGAATGCTTTCAGCTCCTTGTTGAATCAATGCCACATAGAATTAAGGCAGTTCTGAAAGCGAAAGGGGGTCAAACACAGTATTATTATGGTGTTCCTAATAATCCTTTTAGGTGAGCGTGTATATATGTATTTTGTTTTCACTACAAATGTGTGAGAATGACCAGTAGCCTGGCTACCAGTCTGTTTGTCTGTATTTCCTACCCTTGCCTCTCCTCGTGGTGCCATATTTGGCATGACCGAGTACAAGGAGAGGAATATTAGCACAAAATGGGTTACAGAATCCAAGCTACTTTGTACATGCATATTGCAAACATCTCTCATGAAACTTTGAATACAATGTAGGTCTGTTTCCATGGTACTGAACAGAGAAATACATGAGAATAGAACAGAGGGAGAGGCCTTACCGCTTGCTGCTGAGCCCAAATCGGAGCTCCCTGCTGGGTTACTGGGGCTTGAGATACCCCCAGAGGTCCGGAGTGCCCTACAGGTAAAATAAAAATCTTTGAAATGGGGCATATTGGGTTCTTGGAAAAAGTAGTGCACTTTACACACAGTTGCCTGTTTATTAGGTACAACACCCAAGACCATGTTTTATGCCTATAGACTTGCCAATTGTAGTATCTCCTGGGTATTTGGAATCAAGCATCCAGTCAGCCTATTGGCATAAAATGGCTTGTTGATTTGAGGTGAGTTCAAAGGAGAATGGCAAGAATCATGCTAATTGGCCAAAAATGGTATTGACAAGTGGTTTTCAGTATCTCTAAGTTGTTTGTCTTGGATGGGCCATTGCGGCAGTCAACCACATAGGGTTAAAAAACAAAGCAGCGCCAGTGTGCATGCAATTATCAACACTGAACAATTATTACAAGGTGGGTGGGTGTGCCTAATAAACGGTCTACCATGTGTGTACACAATATGGTGCCTGTTTAATCTCTTATATTATTTGACAGCTGATCAGCAAGCCTCTATAACCTGACAGGTTATTTAACTGACAGCAGATATATAATTTGCCAAATAATGCAAATTGTTTATACAACAATGCTTTTTCAGTATAATTTGTATTTTTTGTGAGATTATCCATTTGTTTTTCAGTGAAATGTAGGTGGTTACGTGCTTATTAAAGGTGAAAAAAGGTTTTACATTAATAGTGTTAAGTGCGTTTGTAAAATGTTCAGACCACTTCCCCTTTTCCATGATGAGGCAGCCTTATTCTAAAATAGATGAAAAATATTTTTCCACGTCAAACCAAACACAACACCCCATAATGACTTTTTTAATTATTTTGTTTATTAAGAAACATTTATATTCAGATCTTCAAATTTTGCAATTTTACACTCAATTGTGCTCTGGTGTATCCTGTTTCCATTGATCTTCCTTGAGTTGTTTCAACCCTGAGAAGATTGGAGTCCAGCTGTTGATTGGATTTGAAAAATGCACCTCTCTATATAAGGTCCCACAGTTGACAATGCATGTCAGAGAAACATCCTAGTCATTAGGTAAAATGTATTATCAATAGAGTGCCAAGAAAGAAGGTCTAGGGTTAGTAAGAAGGTCTAGGGTTAGTAAGAAGGTCTAGGGTTAGTAGGAAGGTCTAGGGTTAGTAGGAAGGTCTAGGGTTAGTAGGAAGGTCTAGGGTTAGTAAGAAGGTCTAGGGTTAGTAAGAAGGTCTAGGGTTAGTAAGAAGGTCTAGGGTTAGTAAGAAGGTCTAGGGTTAGTAAGAAGGTCTAGGGTTAGTAAGAAGGTCTAGGGTTAGTAAGAAGGTCTAGGGTTAGTAAGAAGGTCTAGGGTTAGTAAGAAGGTCTAGGGTTAGTAAGAAGGTCTAGGGTTAGTAAGAAGGTCTAGGGTTAGTAAGAAGGTCTAGGGTTAGTAAGAAGGTCTAGGGTTAGTAAGAAGGTCTAGGGTTAGTAAGAAGGTCTAGGGTTAGTAAGAAGGTCTAGGGTTAGTAAGAAGGTCTAGGGTTAGTAAGAAGGTCTAGGGTTAGTAAGAAGGTCTAGGGTTAGTAAGAAGGTCTAGGGTTAGTAAGAAGGTCTAGGGTTAGTAAGAAGGTCTAGGGTTAGTAAGAAGGTCTAGGGTTAGTAAGAAGGTCTAGGGTTAGTAAGAAGGTCTAGGGTTAGTAAGAAGGTCTAGGGTTAGTAAGAAGGTCTAGGGTTAGTAAGAAGGTCTAGGGTTAGTAAGAAGGTCTAGGGTTAGTAAGAAGGTCTAGGGTTAGTAAGAAGGTCTAGGGTTAGTAAGAAGGTCTAGGGTTAGTAAGAAGGTCTAGGGTTAGTAAGAAGGTCTAGGGTTAGTAAGAAGGGTTGTATCTGGGGAAGGGTACTAAACATTTACCAACGTCTTTATATGCAGCACACCTGTTGCAATCAAATACTGCCGGTTACTTTCTGACTAGAAGTCATGCCCAAGCTACAATGGCTCCTGATGATAAAATGCCCCCCCCCACCCCCCCAGGAAAATTAATGTCCATCATTCTTTAAATATAGGTGAGCTCTTCACCCACAACATTAACCCAACCTTTTGATATGTCATGCCAATAAAGACTCACTGTAATTGCTGCCATAGGTGCTGAGTGATGTGGTCTGCATACTGGTAAATGTAATATTTATGTTTTTTAGCACAAAGTAATTCTATTGTTTTTGCTTGGTCATTATGGGGTTTGTATTAGGATTGATGAGGAAAAAATATGAAATGTATTTTTTTTCTTTTTTAAATACTCCAATGTAACACAATGTGAAGGAGTCTAAATACATTCTGAATGCAGTGAACATAAGCAATGTTCATGTGTCTAGACTTGTTATCATCTGTATTTAATATTTCTCAATTTCTGGCTGTAATTTGTTTATCCTTTTTACATTCTTACCCGTTAATCCATTGCTGCTTCTCTACCCAGGCGACCAATCTCATGTCTAGCTCAGTACCTACTAAAACTGTAACGTGGGGGGATGCCAACCCTGCAGACACTGGGTACTTGTCTTCTGCTCCAGTCCCCAAACCATCGGTGATCCCCAAGACTGTTGAATATGGACATGGACATGGTAGGACAAGAAATTTAATTCATTTGATGGATAGAGGATTTAAAAAATCTATAGAACTGAAAAATGTTGATGGGTAGCGAATGTTGTGTATTTTTGGTATTAAACGCTTTGCGGTCGTGACTGCATGTATTGCATAATATGGGTCTAAGCCTAAACATTCACTCACTGTATGCAAGTCTACACTACATTTATTCATAATTTTAGTAAAATTGTATACCTGTTGAGACACATCCTTGTGGGATGTTCCTATATCCATTGTTGACATTAATTCCGATATTCTTGTCGGCGTGTCTGACAGTCTTTCTTTGTTTAAGCCTGAACTCATATCTGGGGGAAGATGTTTTGATCCTTGGATGCTGATTGCAGAACAATATCTTAATAGCTGGTGTTTTTAGAGCCCAAAATCATGTTTTAAAACACTGCACACAATCTGTGAGATTTTGGGAGGGCGGTCGCCTTTCAGTTTTGAATGCAAGAAAATCCTTGGGTAGAGAATGTTTAAAAACCATAGAACTGACCCTTTTGTTAGATAGTGGATGTTTTGCTTTAGAAGAATGGCTGAGGGTATTTTCATCACAGAGACAGTGTGTTTTTATCACAGAGACCGAGTGTGTTTTCTGGTTGCTACATTGACCCCCTTATTTCCATGTGACTTCCAGATCTTGGTGCTGCTACAGTAGAACGGATCTCTTATGGTGAGAGGATTGTGCTGAGGCCCGATCCTTTGTCTGACAGAGAGAGGGAAAGGAGCTATGAAAAAGGTTATTTTATGTATTATTTTAAATTAAATTATGTAGCCTTAGTTCTGCATGTAGTAACTAATGTAGGTTTTAGTTGTAATACACTATCTCTTAAAGGACCTTATCTAAAATCACTCAAATGTAAATGTTTTAGCATCAAGGGTGGAATCTAAGCTCAAGATTCATATATTTTTCCTGAAGCTGAATTGGTAGATGATTGTGCTTGCATTGCCAGGATTGTGGGTTTGATTTCTGCTGGGACCCCCTCGTGTGTTAAATTTCTATGACTGAGTTGCTAAGAAATTATTATTATTATTATTCTTATAACTATTATTGTTAAAACAAAATTAATTGTTTAATCTCAGAACACTTGGGTCCCCCAAGAGAGAGGGAACCTTACAACAGAGACCCATATTATGACCGGCGGCCAGTGGCTCCCTATCTGGAGCGCAGGGAGTACAGTCGAGAGAGGGAGATGTACCGAGAACCTCCCATGGACTTTGAGAGAGAGCGATTTGAGAGGGAACGTTATCCTTCTCGAGATGACAGGTATTCCTGGCTCCACTTTTTATTGTTAATACTGTCAGATCTATTTATGAAAGTGTAAATTTTTTTATATCAGCAGTATGTAATAACATAATTCACAATGCCATATACCGCAACCAAGCCTAGGTACATTTGTAATGTTTTCTGTTCTTTTCTTGCTGCCTCAAGTGTTGATGAAAGGTAGTATATCACGCTTTTCTTTAACTAGTATGACTGGTTGTTTTCTTGTGAATACTGCCGGCTTCAGGACCACTATTAACATGTCCAAGACAGTGCGGATCTTGAAAAACGGATCCAAGAGCTTCAGTCATTCTCTGAAGCATATCGTAAATACATGCCTTGTTATGTCATGATTCAACATGCTGTGTCTGTTTCTTCAGACCTCCACCAGGCCACCCCCCACCTCGCCCTGGGTACAGAGAGCGGGACATCAGGGGGGATGTGAGGGAGTCCGGACGTTCCAGTAGAGACAGAGAAGACCATTATGGGAGGCCTGTTGGTTATGACCGACCTCCATATGACCGTGGGCTTGACCGTGTGCCTGACCGCGTGTCTGACCGTTACGACCATGGACCCCCTCCATATGGTAAGTGCAATGCAAATGGCATGATGAGGCAGTAGGCCTGGTTTTTGTATGCAAATAGTTTATAAAAAAGCAGCTCAAGCAATATGCTGAAACCTGTTGGTTTCACACATAGATACTTAAACACCCCTATACATGAGAATGGAGGAATTTGTCAGCCATATTACTTGGTAGCTGTTCTTAACCATTAAAAATAGCAACGCATGGTATAAGTGGCATATAACTGTTGTATTTTCTTACTTGTATAAAATTAACCACTGTCATGCATAGCATAATGCATACAGTGACTTTACCTTTTAAAATATTAAGAAACAACCATTTTATATAGTTTTCAATTATTAATACATTTTAGTCAGTCTTTTATTCATCAAATGCACCGAATAACATAACTCCCATACTTAACCAGAATGAGGCTAAGTGTGGCTTGAGTCGCAAACAAACTCCAGTCTGTGTTTTTTTTCCCAGGTGGTGGAGGGGAATGGCTTTGAAAGTTTCCAGGATTTTTGTGTACACAGTCTAGTGTATTGTTTCCTCTGTTGGAGCATTTTGGTGGAATTTGGGAAAAACTGTTTTCAGGTTGACATCCCCTGCAACCACGAACACCATCCGGTTGTTCTGTTTGCTAATGGCAGTCTGGAGTTCTTTCATTGCTAGTTTTAGAGTGAATAAGCTAGAAGCTAAGAAAGTCAATTACTGCTAAAGACTAGGTAGACACTGAGCCTGGCGATGTACACAAGCCACCATCTTTGTCATTATAAATGTGTAAAATGTCTTTGAATGATACATTAAAATATGCTAATGTGCATAGAAAGTCATCAATGATCATATTGGTCACGAACATGCTCTGATCAGGGAAAAAACTGTTTGATTCTGGAAGTGCATGTCCTGATGCTCCGGTAGCGTCTGCTAGACGGCAGCACTGTGAACAGACCATAGCCTGGGTGGCTGTAGTCTTTTATGATGTTCTGTGCTTTCCTAAGGCATTGTGTGTTGGTGTTAGTTGCTTTTGGGCAGTTTTTACCACAGAGTCTGCTTGCCTGGACCGGGTGAGGTCATCTTTGATAAAACCACATATGAACCTGTAGTCAGGGACTCTACTTCAGCTCCATCGTTGTGTATGGGGGTGTGATCCCCACTCTGTCACTTACTAACGTCCACGATCATCTTAGTCTTGGAGACATTGAGAGGGAGGTTGTTGTCCTGGCACCATGTAGCAAGGTTGTTTACCTCCTCTCTGTAAGCGGTGTCATTGTTGGAGATTAGACCCAGGATGGTAGTGTCGTCCGCAAACTAAAGGATGACATAGGAGCTGTCTGTGGCCACACGCGTGTGAACAGGGAGTACAGGAGGGGACTGAGAACACCGCTCTGATGCTCAGGGTCAGTGCTGAGGTGAGGTTGCCCATTCTCACCACCTGGGGTCTGCTAGTCCAGGATCTGATTGCAAACTCCCAGGGCCCTGAGCTTAGAAGCAAGCTTAGCGGGCACAATGGTGTTGAATGGTGTGCTGTAGTCCACAAAAAGCATCCTCACATTTCTTGCCTCTTTCCTGGTGGGAGAGGACCGTGTGTCGTCAGGGCGATGGCACTGTCTGTAGATCTTTTGGGGTGTTGTGCAAATTGAAAGGGGTCCAAGTGTGCGGAAGGGTGGAGCAGATGTAGTTTCTGACCAGCCACTCAAAGCACTTCATGATTGTGGAGTCAGGGAGAGGTTGAATATAGAGGTGAATACATATGTTAGCTAGTTGGTGCACCCTGAGGACACAGCCTGGAGTGTAATCTAGTGACTTCCAAGGGGTCACTCTTTTAAAAGCTGTCCTCGCGTCAGCTGTGATTATGGACAGAGTGCAGTCAAGCCTTCCAGAAGGAATTGTGTTGGTCTCCTCAAACCGTGCATAGAAGGTTTTGTGCTTTTCAGGCTGCGAGGCAGTGGGACGAGTATCATTGCTATTACTCCCTTTGTATTCTGTGATGTGTCGCAGTCCTCCCCACATGCGTCTAGGGTCAGAGCTGTGGTATTTAGACTCCAACTTATCCCTGTATTCTCTTTTTGCATATCTATTAGCCTTCTGTAGGTCATATCTGGACCTCCTCAAAGCCTCCAGGTCCCTGTAACTATAGGCAGAGGACCCTAACTGTCCTCTGGGCTTTTGGTTGGGGAAAAATCCTTGTGTTGACCCTTGGGACGACATCATTGATGCACTTGGAAAGTGTCACACAGTCTGTGTATTCATCAATGCCCTCATCAGCTGCAACACAGAACATCTGCCAATCTGTTGTTTCAAAGCAGTCCTGCAGAGTGGGAATGAATCCCTCATTCCAGCGCTGAACTGGCAGAAAAACCAGTTCTTCCTGTTTTAGTCGTTGTCTGTAGGATGCGAGGAGAAAAAATGAGGTGTGATCCATCTTACCAAAAGCTGGGTGGGGGAAGTGGTTTGTAGCTGTTCCATATCTGTGAATAGCACTTGACAAGAGTCTGATCACGGGTTGGAAATTTAATGTGCTGGTGGCATTTTAGCCAAACTCATTTGCCCTATTGAAGTTGCCAACAACAATAAAAGCTGCCTCCGAGTGAGTGTCCTCTAGTCCATTAATTACTCTGTATAGGTCCTCTAGCATGCACATTTTATTTGCCTGCAGGGTATGTAGACTGCTGTGATTATAGCGGAGCTGAATTCCTGCGGAAGGTAGAAGGGCTGTACTTTTACAGTTGGGAACTCCAGGTCTGGTGAACAGTGTGTTGAAAGTCCTGCAACCTCAGATCCCCAGTGAGCGTTTACCATAATGCAGCCTTTACATTTACCAGGCACCATAGGGTCTAGCCAGGTCTCAACAAACGCCAGCACACAGCAGTTCGCAATGTCCCGCTGAAACTTCATTTGATCGTGTAGTTCATCCATTTTATTGTCCAGGGATTGAACATTTTGAGTAAAATGCTCGATAACGGATTGTAGTGTCTCATCTGAGATCTACGTTGGATACCGGCAGGTTTGCCTCTCTTCTTTCTCCTCCATTGGTGTATTGTTAAACAAATCAGCGACAGGACAAAGGAAGCACTTTGTGACAAAGGAAGCTGCAAGTGCTCGGGTAAGTCGAGAAAAAGTCTGCATTCAGTGATGAACAAACTTCCAAAAGTGCTTGTCGATCATACTGGGTGAGCGACAGTGCAGCATGAACAAAAATAAAAACAAAATAAACAGTAATGAGCAAAGAAATACGTAATGAATATGGAGCCATTGTCAGTGCGACCTTCCTCTACGGTCCACCAGGAGGTTCTGGGGGCAAAACCGGTATAGTGCATCTAATATAGAAATAAATGAGCGGGTCACAGTTTAAAATAGCAATTTATACTTCATACAGTGAGGGGGGGGAAGTATTTGATCCCCTGCTGATTTTGTATGTTTGCCCACTGACAAAAATTATCAGTCTATAATTTTTATGATAGGTTAATTTGAACAGTGCAAGAGTATAACAACAAAACTATCCAGGAAAACACGTCAGTAATGTTATTTCACTCATTAAAATGCAAATCAATTTATAAGTATTCCACCCCTCTGCAAAACATGACTTAGTACTTGGTGGCAAAACCCTTGCTGGCAATCACGGAGATGTTTCTTGTAGTTGGCCACCAGGTTTGTACACATCTCAGGAAGTATTTTCTCCCACTCCTCTTTGCAGATCTTCTCCAAGTCATTAAGGTTTACGAACCCTAACCCTTTGTTGCCTTGGCCATGTGTTTTGGGTCATTGTCATGCTGGAATACCCATCCACGACCCGTTTTCAATGCTCTGGCTGATGGAAGGAGGTTCTCACCCAAGATTTGACGGAACATGGCCCTGTCCATTGTCCCTTTGATGCAGTGAAATTGTCCTGTCCCCTTAGCAGAAAAACACCCCCAAAGCATAATGTTTCCACCTCCTTGTTTGGCAGTGGGGATGGTGTTCTTGGGGTCGTAGGCAGCATTCATCCTCTAAACAATGCGAGATGCCAAAGAGCTCGATTTTTTTTTTTAATTTTTTTATTTTTTTTAATTTTTTTTTATTTTTTGGTCTCATCTGACCACAACACTTTCGCCCAGTTCTCCTCTGAATCATTAGCAAAGTTCAGAAGGGCCTGTACATGTGCTTTTTTTGAGCAGGGGAATCTTGCGGGCACTGCAGGATTTCCATCCTTCATGGCGTAGTGTGTTACCAATTGTTTTCTTTGTGACTATGGTCCCAGCTGCCTTGAGATCATTGACAAAATCCTCCTGCGTAGTTCTGGGCTGATTCCTCACTGTTCTCATGATCATTGCAACTCCAAGAAGTGAAATCTTGCATGGAGCCCCAGACCAAGGGAGATTGACAGTTTTTATGTTTCTTCCATTTGCGAATAATCGCACCAACTGTTGCCACCTTCTCAACAAGCTGCTTGATGATGGTCTTGTAGCCCATTCCCACCTTGTGTAGGTCTACAATCTTGTCCCTGACATCATTGGACATCTCTTTGGTCTTGGCCATGGTGGAGAGTTTGCTATCTGATTGATTGCTTCTGTGGACAGGTGTCTTTTATACAGGTTACAAGCTGAGATTTTATTAGATATGTTTTAACCTTTGCTTAGGGATTGATATAGTTAGGGTGGATCCTAATCTAGATCATCACACTCCTTTTTCGCTTTCTGAATACAGAAATCTAAAACAAGGTGTTTATAACTCACCTAATATCAGTCAGTCTGATAATTTTTTAAAAATCTGCATTCATCACATTTTAAGCCTAATCTCTCATCTTCATCCGCTTATCCGGTATCGGGTCGCGGGGGTAGGGGACCCAAAACTTTCCTTTCCCGAGCCACATTTGCCAGCTCTGACTGGGGGATCCCGAGACGTTCCCTGGCCAGTGTCAAAATATAATCTCTCCACCTAGTGCTGGGCCTACACCAAGGTCTCCTCCCAGCTGGACGTGCCTGGAACATCTCCCTAGGGAGACGTCCTGGGGGCATCCTTACCAGATGCTCGAACCACCTCAACTGGCTCCTTTCGACGCAAAGGAGCAGCGGCTCTACTCCGAGTTCCTCACGGATGGCTGAGCTTCTCACCCTATCCCTAAGGGAGAAGCCAGCCACCCTTCTGAGAAAACCCATTTCAGCCGCTTGTGCCGCCTGATCTTGTTCTTTCGGTCATGACCCAGCCTTCATGACCATAGGTGAGGGTAGGAAAGAAAATTGACTGGTATATCGAGAGCTTTGCCTTCCGGCTCAGCTCTCTTTTCGTCACAACGGTGCGGTAAAACGAATGCAATACCGCCCCTGCTGCTCTGATTCTCCCGCTCCATTGTCCCCTCACTCGCGAACAAGACCCCGAGATACTTGAACTCCTTTACTTGGGGTATCGCCTCATTCCCTACCCGGAGGAGGCACTCCATCGGTTTCTTGCTGAGAACCATGGCCTCAGATTTAGAGGTGCTCATCCTAACCGCTTCGCTCTCGGCTGCGAACCGGTCCAGTGAGTGCTGAAGGTCACAGACCGATGATGCCATCAGGACCACATCATCCGCAAAAAGCAGCGATGAGATCCCCAGCCCACCGAACTGCAACCCCTCCCCACCCCGACTACGCCTTGATATCCTGTCCATAAAAGTTACAAACAGGATTGGTGACAAAGCGCAGCCCTGGCAGAGGCCAACCCCCACCTGGAACACATTCTAAGCCTAAAAATATTCTCTAAATTCTCATCAAACCATTCATACAATGAGTGACAACCTTTTATAGGTTATAACAATCTTTTTTTGCCATTTTTGAGCATGTCATGTGGTGACAATATATTGTGTTTCTGTGACCCTTTTTAAACACATTTAGTTTTTAAAGTAATCTTGTGACAATATATGTAGTTTTTTTTCCATTAACTGTCCCATTTTCTGGTGCAGGGGAGCGGAGGATTTACCCTGAGGAGAGAGGAGGGGGGTCCCAAGGGGGTCCCACGGCATCCCATCCTCCACCCCCTCCAGCAGCACCTCCAGCCAGGGTGGAGAAGAAACCAGAGACAAAGAATGTTGAGGACCTTCTTAAACCACCAGGCCGAGAAACTCGTCCAGAAAGGGTGCAAATAAATAGCTGCCAGCACATTCTTCAGTCACCTTAACACTTGATTCACTTCCACATTCAGTTTAATAAAAGTGTTGTCAAGATAGTGATGTCCTCATTGTAGGCTACAATAAACTGCAACAGTATCATATCCCAACAGAAATGTCTACTATATCATATATACTATAGTTGTGTGTTCCATAACCTTTACAATGTCGTTTCAGATCGTGATCATTATGAGAGGCCTACCAGGAAGTGGTAAAAGTCACGTGGCCAAGCTGATTCGGGTAGGTTAAACCTAAAGTTAACATAATCTGAGCAAGGATGTTCTAATAATCACTGTGGTAATGATTCTAGTAATAATGAATCAGGTGGGATCAAATGTTCTTTTCAAATTTGTTCTTGTTTTCCATTATTACTAATAGAGTATTGTGGATATAAGATGTATGCATATGATTTAGGAATGGGAAATGATGTGCAAAGTATGACCGTATTGTTACCCTTTCTATTTGACTATAGATATTGTCATCCATATATTTATTTTAAAATGGTACAAAAACAACATATTAAATGTTGAAACTGAGAAATGTTATTGTTATTTTGGAAAAATACAATGATTTAATGATACCAGCAGCACATTTAAAAAAAAGTTGAGACAGGGGCATGTTTGCCACTGTGTTGCATCACCTCTTCTTTTAACAATGCTCTGTGTTTGGAAACTGAGGAGACCAATTGCTGTAGTTTTGAAAGTGAAATGTATTCCCATTCTTGCTTGATTTAAGTCTTTAGCTGCTCAACAGTTCAGGGTCTCTTTTGTCATATTTTTAATTTCATGAAGGAATGAAAATGTTTTCAATGGGTGACTGGTCTGGACTGCAGGCAGCACCCAAACTCTTACTACCGAGCCATGCTGTTGTAATACGTGCAGAATGTAGGTTGGCATGGTCTTGCTGAAATAAGCAAGGCATTCCCTGAAAAAGACGTTGTGTGGATGGCAGCGTACAGTTAGTTCCGGAAATAACAATGACACAAGTTTTCTTATTTTGGCTTTTTACCAAAATGTATTCAAGTTACAGTTAAGTAATGATTATGGCCTTAAAGAACAGTCTCTCAGCTTTAATTTGAGGGTTAGGGTTAGATACATCCATTTAGAATACATCCAAATTGTATTCTAAAGTGTATGGGGATATATTGTCTGTTTCAGCCAAATTCAGCAAAGATGATTGGACTGCGCTTCACTTTACATATGGACAATGACCCAAAACATACTGCAAAAGCAACCCAGATGTTTTTTAAGTCAAAGAAGTGGAATACTCTGCAATGGCCGTGTCAATCTCCTGATCTCAACCTGATCGAGCATGCGTTTCACTTGCTTAAGACATAACTTAAGGCAGAAACACCCACGAAGACAGCTGCAGTAAAGGCATCACAAAGGAGGGTTAATGCTCTTCAACTGCATCTTAGTTGTTTCATTTCAAATCCATTGTGGTGGCGTACATAGACAAAATTATGAAAATTTGGGCAGTGTCCAAATATTTCCAGACCTAACTGAATGTCGCTCCAAAACCTGTATATATAGTTCAGCGTTAATTGTGCACTAATGCACCTCCATACCATCACGGATGCTGGCTTTTGAACTGTGCGCTGATAAGCCGAATGGTCCCCCTTTTCTTTAGTCCATAGGACTCTGCATCAATGATTCCCAAAAATAATTTCAAATTTTGATTAGTCCGATCACAGAACAGTTTTCCACTTCACCTCAGTCCATCGTAAATGGGCCCAGGCCAAGAGAAGGTGGCGGCATTTCTGGATCTTGTTTATATATGGTTTCTTCTTTGCATGGTAGAGTTTTAACTTGCATTTGTGTATGGCGTGAAGAACTCTGTTTACAGACAATTGGTTTTGGAAGTGTTCCTGATCCAATGCAGTGATTTGCACGGCAGAATTGTCTGGTTTTAATGCAGAGAGGGCCTGAGAATCACGGCCATCTGCTATTGCTTTTTGGTCTTGTCCCTTGCATACAGAGATTCCTCTGCATTCTCTGAATCTCTTAATGATTTTATGTACGGTGGATGATGATGATATCCCTAAACAATTTCTTTACATTGGGAAACGTTATTCTTAAATTGTTGCACTATTTACCAACACAGTGATGAACCCCTCCCCATCCTCACGTCTGACAGACCCATCCTCTCTGGAATGATGTTTTAATACCAATCATGTTACTGACCTGTGGCCAATTAACCTAATTAGTTGTGATATTCCACCAGGTTGAGTTTTTTAGCCATACACAACTTTTCCAGTATTTTTTTGCCTGTGTCACACCTTTTTTGAAACGTGTTGCTGGCATCAAGTTCAAAGTGGGCATATATTTTTTTTAACAAAAAAAGGTCTGTTTCCACATTTGATTTGTTGTCTTTATACTATTTTCAATTGAATACAGGGTTTAAAGAATTTGCACATCATTGCATTCTGTTTTTATCTACATTTTAAGCATCATCCCTAATTGTTTGGAAACTGAGTTGTATGTTTCGCCAGGTTTTTTAGATTGCAGTTGTTAAGATGGTATATCAGGCAACCACAAATTCCTTTGCAGCATTTATTTACGAAAGCCCTTCATTTAGTCGTCTTACTTTGACCTAAACAATTCACTACTTGATACTGCTGCTTCTCTCTTACATACTTTCTTGTTACAAGCGTTGTCTTTTCTGTTAGCTGCTTTGTTTTATTTACTAGAACTGTGAAACAAATGTCCAACCTGATAAATGTTGAATCCACAATCTGAGTTCCTCCAAAAATCTGATAAATGACAATATCATTAAATGTCATGTCAAATTTTGTTGCGTAAGGACAAGGAGGTCGAGTGTGGAGGAGCACCACCTCGAGTGTTGGGCTTAGATGACTACTTCATGACAGAGGTGGAGAAGATGGAGAAGGACCCAGATACAGGGAAAAGGTTCAAAACCAAGGTCTGTTCTGCATAATACTGTGCTACTATTTTCTTTTTCAGCCATTTGCTCTGTAGAAGATGGTTGTAGTCATAGAAGGCTGTTTTTACACAGGTCCTGATTGTGATATTTTCTAGTAATTAGTCTTTTTGACCAGACCAGATTATATTTTGCCTATAAACGGGCAAAAGGTCAGCAGTTTGCTTCCTGCGTAAATGCGGCCAAAAAGGCCTTAAAGGAATAGTTCGTCCAAAAATCATATTTCGGTTACAGTTCCCTTACCCCAATTTGGTCCTTCAGGTACATCATTATATATATTTTTTAAAACGTCCATTATTCAGCTCTGTCTCAGTCAACAATTTGTGTTTTTAGCATTGTACAAATTCATGAATGGAAACCGTACGTACCCCTATCACAAAACTGCATTGCATGCCTAAAACTACTCTAAAACACTCCATAGACGCCTGGTTTTGTTTACCTCAAAGAACATGACGATGTTGTATTCTTCAAAATAAAGTTTACATTTTCACAATATATATCTCATTTCTCATATCTCATATCTTCATCCGCGACCCGGCCCCGGATGAAGCGGAAGAAGATGAATGAATGAATATCTCATTTCAAATAGTCGTGTATTTTCTGTGTATTCTGGTCAGTTTTGTTCAGTTGTATCAATCCACGGGTTCAATCGGGAAGAGTAAGTGTACATCACAGTTAACAAGAGTTAGTATTAGCTAGAAAGCAAGTTACCTATTTCGTCTTTGATATTCACCTCTTACAGTCAAACTTTATTTGCTTGAGAGAGAAAGGAATATACATGTATTGTGCCTGACTCTGAATACGAACAGGAATTTTTTTGGGGGGGGATACAGCCTTACTTGTTCTAACCATAATACACAGATGATGAATTGACCAAATATTAAGTTGGACAGCAGCTAAAGGGGGGCAATGGTTAGGGTTGAACATGTTAATCCCCAACCCTTGCCCAGAATATCCGGATGCAATGTGTACTTTGTTCATAATAACATAGCAGTCGAAAATGTTACTTACAATCTGTTTTTCTCCACAGCTTGAACTGGGTAACTGGATGGAATTGTATTCGCCTTTAGTCCTCTTCTAAGTGAACGTGGGTCACGATCCTGGGCAAAAAAATGGCAGTCAGAAGTTGACATTGATACAAATCGATACAAAAACTTTAGCAAATGCGCCGAATATCACAGTGTAATCCTGCACAATGAAATTCTTGTGACATGACGCACGACATGTACATAATAGGAATTAAGAAATATATAAAGCAAAAATATTGCAATAATATACATAACAGTGTAAACAAGCAGCAATTTAAAAAAGAGTAGGATGGGGTATATGTGCAATATGGGAAGAGAGCTGTGTTCATTGTGATTGGGATCTGGAGGCTATATGTCGTCCTGGTTGAGATGGAACTGTGAACAGACCTTACAGATATGGCAACAAGTGAAACCTCATGTCTCCTCTACCATGTCCCTTGTATCTTTCTTATTACCATGGCATTTTCCACAATTACAAATATTATTCTGATGTCCACTGATGAAAATGGGCCAGCTAGGAGAAGAAACCTATCTACACATAGCTTGTTGAGGTTAAAGTTCACGCTCCCCACATTGACATCACTGCCGAAGAACAGAAGCTGTGTATGGTGGCAAGTGGAAATAGTTTGCTAGTGCCAATTTGAATTCTGCCAATTCCGCTGGCTGGTTCGTCAGTGTCCAGTTTAAAAAAATAAAAATAAAAAAAATGCTACTGCAACCGATTACTGAATGAAGTCTGAGGTGTTTTGGAGTAGTTTTCTACTTAAAATGCAGCTTTGCAATAGTGGTACGAACTGTTTCCATTCATGAATTTTGACAATGCTAATAACGCTAATTACAGACTGGGACAGAGCTGAATAATAGATTGTTTTAAAAAAATAATAATAATCTGTGCCTTCTGGTAAGTGAACTTTGAGAAAATATGAATTTTGGATGAACTATCCCTTTAAGAAACCGTCCATGTATCTCTATGATTATGGCTCACCGAAGGTATTGTAATGCAGGAAGGGAGTGTCATAATTTGCGATGTTAATGTGTATTTCTGTGTTAATTTACATTTATTTATAAATAAACATTTTTCTTTTCATCAGTGTCTGGAATATGAGTATGAGCCTGAGATGGAAGACACATACCGAAACAGTATGTTTAAAACTTTTAAGAAAACTCTAGACGACGGCTTTTTCCCATTTATCATCATCGACGCTATTAACGACAGGGTGAAATACTTCGATCAGTTCTGGAGTGCCGCCAAGACTAAAGGTTTTGAGGTGAGTTCATGTTAAATATCTTGAAATGGCTAAATGCATCGACGCAAACCTACGTTCAAAAATGTATATTATAATTTCTCTTAAAAAAAATTTAAGCAGTCAATTCTAATTTATGTTAATGTATTTTTCTGAAATTTTAATTTTTGCTATGGCTTATATTAATTATGAACATGGATTGAAATGTCCTTTTTTGCCAGGTATACTTGGCTGAAATCACTTCTGACAATCAGACCTGTGCTAAGAGAAATACCCACGGTCGAAAGCTGAAGGATATTCAAAAGGTACCCAACCGAGTGTGGACAAGCGCAGAGCTCAAATTCTTTTGAAATGGCATTTACAGGCTTGTTTTCAAGGCTTTGAATTAATGATGACAGTGGGTTTTCATTTTCTCTGCATAATATCATTTTTATTAACGGTGCACTCTGGTCACAGCATCTCTTCAATGAAATTAGAGGATTCTTCAAAAACACCTTGTCTGAAGGTGACCTCACCTGTCTAAAAATCTCACCATGTGTTAGTCACATCACCACCAATCAGAATCGATATGAGCTTCAGTTCTGAAGCTGGTAATTTGGAGAGTGGGACCCACTACTCTGATTCCGTAGCCTTGAATCGTTTGTCACTCTTTTCTAAACCAATGATCGGTTTGCAAGCTGAGACTTTGAAGCTGGAAAGAGGTTTCAGATTAATAAAATGTGACTAGAGTGCACGTGAGTATAATGACAGAAGATACAATAACTAATGTATGTTTAAGTATAACTTTGTTTGTTGTATAGATGTCCAGCACTTGGGAATCCTCTCCACGTCACATGATGCGCCTGGATGTTCGCTCCCTGCTCCAGGATGCTGCTATAGAGGAAGTATGTTGGAAATAAAAGGTTATAATGTGGTTGGAAGCTTGAGTGTTTAAAATATTTAACCTATGGCAGTGAGTAATATTAAATTGTTTTTTAAGGTTGAAATGGAAGACTTCAACCCTGATGACGAGACACCGAAGGAGCCCAGGAAGGAGGAGGAAGAGGAAGATGTTAAGGTAGGACCCAGTCAGCCTGTTTTCATTGTTGTGTACATGTTAAGGTAGGACCCAGTCAGCCTGTTTTCATTGTTGTGTACATGTTAAGGTAGGACCCAGTCAGCCTGTTTTCATTGTTGTGTACATGTTAAGGTAGGACCCAGTCAGCCTGTTTTCATTGTTGTGTACATGTTAAGGTAGGACCCAGTCAGCCTGTCTTCATAGCTGTATGCATGTTGTTCTTAAAATAATCTGCTGATTTCGCTCTGTGTTCATATTAAATAGAAATGCACAGTAGGTCATTTGGTCACACTCAATGTAGGCTCATTCTAGTGAGCAGAAATTACATGTTGCTTGGCATCAGTTAGTGACTTGCTGTTTTAAATGGCCCAAGAGCTTAAACAATGGCCGTTGATGAATGCTACTACTACATCTAACGTTCCTGCAGTCATGTAATTTCATGTGAAGATGCTGAATGTCTTTGGTTGGGTTTGGGTTTTATTCTGGCCTTGTCTAGTTTTTAATGTCTTGAGATCCATCAGATTGATCCCAAATATTAGTGTCATGAGTTTACAGCTCCAGGAAAAAATAGGAGACCACTGCTCCTTTTTCTTTCTTTTCCAAAAAGGTTTTGTGTGAAGAACAGAAGCGTTTAATTTGCAGTGGTCTGTAAATTTTAACCCTTATGTTCCTCGCTCAAAACCTTACTTTTTGACTTTTTTGGAAAGGAAAGAAAGGTGCTGTGGTCTCCATTTTTTTTCAGAGCTGTATATATTAATGTTATCATTTATTAGTAAAAAATGTCTTTCAAACACCTAATTATTGTATCAGAATAAGGAAGATCACTCGAAATGATCATGAAAACAGGAGTGTCCCAACACTTATGTTCATCCTCAGACCCTAGCCATTCTGCCCTTTTCCTTCTTTTAATTATCGAGGGATTTCTCATACATAAAAAAAACATTCTGGGTAACCTTTGCCGAGATATTATGAATGCTCCCCCCCCCCCCCCCAGAAATATCTATTAGCTTTTTTCAAATTTAGATCATCTTGGGACCTCATCTTGGGATGAACATATTCTACCTTAAACTCATTGATATAGGAGATATGGTACAATGGAGACGTGTGGTCCAGAAAATCCTACAAAAGGTGGACATGGGTATTAAACTTTCATGTTGTAGGCAAACGGGTGTAATGAGGTCTGTAAGTATTTAAGATAAAGAAAGAGGTCTAAACGATAAACAAAAGGACCTAAAGGCTTCACCTGAAAATGTTGAATTCCAGCGATAATACACCGCTGTAACACCTAAACAGCAACACTGTGGTTTCTAGGGGTTTTAGGAATAAATCTGATCTTCCTGTGATCTCAATCTTAAACTGATTAATTCCTGAAACTCCTACAGGGCTGCTGACATGTCTTATAAGAAAAAACATTTAGAATGAAAATGTGTGCATGGTTACTGGTGAAAATCAACCAGTAAAACAATTCTCATTCCAGAAGCAGAGTTGTGGGATTGAATATGAGTAATGTCATTTTACCTGAACATCTCTTCAGCAGTCTGTTAGGCAGCCTCATGTTCATGGTTTGGACATCTAGACAGAGATTTCCAATTGTTGGATCAGATTAGGAACAAAGATCATGGTGTTTTTATATAACTTTTTACTTAATGTAAAATTTCATGAAGTGGTATCAAGGGCTGTGTGTTAGGTTTAGGGAGTTATGCGATTTGAAGGTGACAACATTTTAAAATCAGGCCAGTTGCCCAATTTTTTGCCTTCACATATTTTCCCAGAGTTGTAACAAGACTTGGTTATCCAGATTGTCATATCTTCATACAGAACTTGTGAAATTCTGTAATGCCAACACTTAACACATGGGGCCCTGTTTTGAATTTTCACTGAGCCTCTTGAAGGCTATCAGTGCTGACTAATACTTGTAAAATCTCATTGGGAATGCTAGCTAAATACACAAACTTTAGTTATCAACTATCAACATCCCAGCTCTTAGTTTTACAAATTACTCAAAATGCTACTAGCAGTTTGCTGTACATTCAAAATAGATATAAGACAACAGATCACCAAAAGATGATTGATTTATAAGTTAAACTCCTAGATAATTACCTACTAACTAAGCATTCCAAAAGCACAACAGTAGAGCATTTCAAATTTTGGATAGTTAATATGAAGCTGGCAAACTTTAATTCTATAGTTTTATTAGATACCTGGAGCATTCCGCACAACAATAACTGACAAGATGTTGTTGAGTGCTTTTAAAAAACAGCATGTGACAATTTTTGCCATTTAACAGATGTTCTTATCCAAGGTGCTTTAGTGGAACAACTAGGTTTAGCTGTCTTGCTCAAGTACAGATATTTGTTTTTAGCTTGCTGGCTCTGATTTTGATTGTGCATTTCAGTATTTGGTCAGATCCTGAACCAGGCTCTTTTCTGCCCCACGATTCATGCTTTGTTTTTCAGAAGGTGACTACAGATATTTACTTAATTTACAAATATGCATAAAATGGTTTTATAGCTTTAAAAGTATTGATCGTGCTGAACAATCTTCTCATGGATATTTTTTTTTAAATTGGTCAACTTTATTTATTTTACCTGGCAAGTCAGTGAATAACTTTTTTTTGTAAACCAACAAACTAACCATAAACATATTATATTGAGAAGGTGTGGGCAACTGGTGTCATTGCTGCTATTCTATATTACTTTCTGAGCAATAATGGCCTTTCTATGGTGTTTTCTGTTAAACATTGACTAAATCCATAATCATAGTTTTTATACATGGTTGTAAAGACCTATTTTAACAACGTCAAAGGAAAAGATGAATAAACATTGCAAAAGTTCCTTTTTGATTACTGTCACGTCTGCATGTTAAGGGTCGTCAATTTGGGGAAAGCTTAAAATATTTCCTGCATTTAACTGTTTTGTATTGTTGTCTCTTGTCTTTTGGAACATGCTGTTAGCATCAGGTTCTACATGTGTTGAAACATTCTGTAGTTAGCACCTGGTTCTAAGTACGTGTAGGGACATATCGTAGTTAGCACCTGGTTCTAAGTACGTGTAGGAACATACTGTAGTTAGCACCAGGTTCTGTGTGTTATGGAAATCCATGTGTTTACAGGAGTAGTGTGCCACCATGTTGCTGGAGATCTTAATCCTCTATCTTCATTTGTACCATTTATAATGTTTAGAACTAATGTTTCAAGTCACTATATATATATATATATATATATATATATATATATATACACACACCCATATACAGTGGGGAGAACAAGTATTTGATACACTGTCGATTTTGCAGGTGTTCCTACTTACAAAGCATGTAGAGGTCTGTAATTTTCATCACAGGTACACTTCAACTGTGAGAGATGGAATCTAATCACATTCTATGATTTTTTTAATAATTAATTTGCATTTTATTGCATGACATAAGTATTTTATCGCCTACCAACCAGTAAGAATTCCGGCTCTCCCAGACCTGTTAGTTTTTTCTTTAAGAAGCCCTCCTGTTCTCCACTCATCTGTATTAACTGCACCTGTTTGAACTCGTTACCTGTATAAAAGACACTTGTCCACACACTCAATCAAACAGACTCCAACCTCTCCAAGACCAGAGAGCTGTGTACGGACATCAGGGATAAAATTGTAGACCTGCACAAGGCTGGGATGGGCTACAGGACAATAGGCAAGTGAGCTTGGTGAGAAGGCAACAACAGTTGGCGCAATTATTAGAAAATGGAAGAAGTTTAAGATGACGGTCAATCTCCCACGGTCTGGGGCTCCATGCAAGAGCCTTGTGGGGCATCAATGATCATGAGGAAGGTGAGCGATCAGCCCAAAACTACACAGCAGGACCTAGTCAATGACCTGAAGAGAGCTGGGACCACAGGCTCAAAGAAAACATTATCACACTACGCCGTCATGGATTAAAAACCTGCTGCACACGCAAGGTCCCCCTGCTCAAGCCAGCTCAATGTCCAGGCCCATCTGAAGTTTGCCAATGACCATCTGGATGATCCAGAGGCGGAATGGGAGAAGGTCATGTGGTCTGAGGAGACAAAAATAGAGATTTTTGGTCTAAACTCCACTCGCTGTGTTTGGAGGAAGAAGAAGGATGAGTACAATCCCAAGAACACCATCCCAACCGTGAAGCATGGAGGTGGAAACGACTGCACCGTATTGAGGGGAGGATGGATGGGGCCATGTATCGCAAGCTCTTGGCCAACAACCTCCTTCCCTCAGTAAGAGCATTGAATATGCGAAACACACAGCCAGGGCAACTAAGGAGTGGCTCCGTAAGAAACATCTCAAGGTCCTGGAATGGCCTAGCCAGTCTCCAGACCTGAACCCAATAGAAAATCTTTTGAGGGAGCTGAAAGTCCGTATTGCCCAGCGACAGCCCCGAAACCTGAAGGATCTGGAGAAGGTCTGTATGGAGGAGTGGGCCAAAATCCCTGCTGCAGTGTGTGCAAACCTGGTCAAGAACTACAGTAAATGTATGATCTCTTTAAAAGCAAACAAAGGTTTCTGTACCAAAAATTAAGTTCTGCTTTTCTGATGTATCAAATACTTATGTCATGCAATAAAATGCAAATTAATTACTTAAAAATCATAATGTGATTTTCTGGATTAGATTCCATCTCTCACAGTTGAAGTGTACCTGTGATAGAAATTACAGACCTCTTCATGCTTGTTAAGTAGGAAAACCTTCAAAAGCGGCAGTGTATCAAATACTTGTTCTCCCCACTGTATATGAGAAGCAACACACACACACACACACACACACACCCCCACCCATATATATGTCTATATGAGCAGACACACACACACACACACACACACACACACACCCGTGTATGTGTTTTAACCAGTAAGCTAACTGTTTTCTAAAGTAGGATATGTAAGGGCTCTGTAGCCTAACAAGCTGTTTCAGGGTGTGAAACCTGCCATTAATGTGAAATAGTGTTCATGAAGCCTAGTTCTGCTCTTGCAGCAGGCTAGCTTGTTTATTAATTAACTTTTCTAAAAGCATTCATGTCTTAGCCTACTCTAAAGGCACAACCTCTGAATTGGTGTCACAATGACATCTGACATGTTTGCATGCCACCGTCTTTGTGTCCTTGCGATTGTCCTAATTGTACTGCTGTTGTGTTATTAACCTGACTATTTGGATGCTTTCTCTCCCGTCAACCCATCTCCTTCCCGGAGCCCCCAGTCCCTTGCCGCTCAGACGCCTAACCGTTGCAGTCTCTTCTCTGTATAATTTAGGGTTATATTCCACAAAGCAAATGGGAGATGGACACCTCTGATGCAAAACTCGGTAGGTATTCCTTTTGTTTCAGATCTTACTAATGATCTTCACCTGACAGACTTAGAAGAGGACTGGCCACTCTTTAGAGCCTTCTTCCTCTCCAGGTTTCTTCCTAGGTTTTAACCTTTAGGTGGTTTTCCTAGCCACTGGGCTTCCTAACCCTGTTAAACGCATTTATTAAATAAATTACATGAATTATATGTGCTAACAACTTGACTTTAGAAGGTCCTTTCACTCAACATTGGAAAACAAAGGTGAAAGTGTCCGTCTCCACCAAATTATAGACAAAAACGAAAAACACAGATGGTGTTTTAACAGTGGGCTTCAAATGATAATCCTGCATTCACAAGAACTGTTCCTGGTAGACCTAAGTGATATGGAAGGACGTCTACAATATGTTGTGATAACTTGAGTTGACGCTTTATTGCTGAACAGACTATACATGTTCTGGGCCAGTTTTAAATTTTTAGTTGCACTACAGCTAGTTTGATGGCTTTTGCCATCAGATCGTTATTTATCAGTAACTCATATGTCATACAGGTCATTTAACAATCCCTCATTTAACAATCCCCAATAAAATAGTAGTTTTAACAGTAACCCATACGCCATACAGGTTAACAGTAACCCATACGCCATACAGGTTAACAGTAACCCATACGCCATACAGGTTAACAGTAACCCATATGCCATACAGGTTATTTAACAGTAACCCATACGCCATACAGGTTATTTAACAATATCCCATATATAATACCATTTAAGGTTATTCAACAATATCCCATATATAATACCATTTAAGGTTATTCAACAATCACCCTTATACTATATAATGAGGTTAATTAACAACATCCTAAGTAAAATAATATTATAACCATAACCCATATACAATCAAAAGAATGTTATTTAAAAATAACCCATAACCTGTATTCTGTATGGGTTATTCTTGAATAACCTGTATTGTGTTTCAACAATAACCCATGCACAATACACTACAGGTTATTTAACAGTTACCCGTGCACAATTCAATATAGGTTATTTAACAATAACCAATATACGACCGATTTGTCAGTTCTGTATTCCATACTCCGATGTAGCAAAATTCTCTACGTGGTTCTAAATTGGTTGAACATGGAATTACAGAATGTTTCTCCGTGGCATTCCGCTGTGTCAAAAGCAGAGTGTAGTATCTAGAATTCTATTTCTTATTTTCATGGGTGGTGAGGTGACATGGTCAGTTTCCCTTACAGACAAGCTGGATGGCCTGATGATTGGGGGGAAGAGGAAGAGGGAGGGACAGAACATGACCGGCATGGATGATTTTCTCCAGTTGCCAGATGACTACGACACCCGGCACTCAGAGCCGGGCAAGAAGAGGGTAAAGTGGCCCTCTGTCCAGTCTCACCTGTTTCTGACCATGAAATATTGTGACATTTCGTGGACCATCTTCATCCGATATCAATGCATTTTTGTTTGTAACCTTTATTCATCTATGCACTGACAGACTGACTGACTGTATAATATAGTTCGCAGACCATGGAATGTGGTCATTTGGTCTCCTGCACATCTGTATCTCAAGAGACCTGGATAATTTAATTACTAGAACAGGATGACTTACTGGATAAATGTGGCTTAATTGTGCTCCCACAATGCTATTTTGCAAAATGAATTTAAATATTTGAATTGCAATGTCTTAGCGTCTAGCTGACATCAGCGTAACATGCTCGCTCCAAGTCTCTACTGCTCATGACCCCTGCTGGACGTTTTCCTCCCTGTCCTCTAGGTTCGCTGGGCTGACCTTGAAGAACAAAAGGACGCTGAACGCAAGCGCGATATTGGCTTTGTGGTGGGTCAGACCGACTGGGAAAAAATTACAGACCAGACGGGGCAAATAGCTCAGAGAGCTCTCAACCGGACTAAGTATTTCTAACAGAATATCAACCCCCCCCCCTGCTTCTTGATTTATAGGTATATCCATTTATTTATTTTAAATAATGATTTCATACAATATTGCCATGTTTTGGGGTGTATGAGAATGGCATTTGTGTCATGACATGTCATTGTTTATTATAGTTAAGACAGAGGGTTGATAGTTATTTTAAAAACTTTGGAAGGGGCCAGTCTCACTTTTTTAAATATATTCCATGTTTTCATTAGATAGCCCAGTGATAAAAGGTAGGAGATATTGTGATACAATTATTCTATCAAAACTTCCGTTGGAAGGCAGCAACTTAGACCACTAGACTGCCACATCTAATCGCTGTTTAGACTGGAATTTGTGGCTTTTTAATGTGAAAGATAGTAGCCATTTACTTAAATATGGATTAAGATATTCTTCCAGTTCAACCTTCACATTTGTATAACATTGACATGCTGATAAACAGGAAGATATTACACTGAACAAAATTATAAACGCAACACTTTTGTTTTTGCCCCCATTTATCAGGAGTTGAATTCAGATCTAAAACTTTCTCTATGTACACAAAAGGCCTCAAATGTTGTTCACAAATCTGTCTAAATCTGTGTTAGTGAGCACTTCTCCTTTGCCGAGATAATCATCCACCTCACAGGTGTGGCATATCATAATGCTGATTAGACAGCATGATTATTGCACAGGTGTACCTTAGGCTGGCCACAATAAAAGGCCACTCTAAAATGTGCAGTTTCACTGTATTGAGGGGTGGTGGGGGGGGGGGGGGGGTGTGTGAAAACCAGTCTGTATCTGGTGTGACCAACATTTGCCTCACGCTGTGCAACACATCTCCTTTGCATAAAGTTGATCAGGTTGTTGATTGTGGCCTGTGGATTGTTAGTCCACTTTTCAATGGCTGTGCGAAGTTGCTGGATATTGGCAGGACCTGGAACTCGCTGTCGTATACGCTGATCCACAGCATCCCAAACATGCTCAATGGGTGACATGTCCAGTGAGTATGCTGGCCATGCAAGAACTGGGATGTTTTCAGCTTCCAGGAATTGTGCACAGATCCTTGCAACATGGGGCCGTGCATTATCATGCTGCACCATGAGGTGATGGTTGTGGATGAATGGCATAACAATGGGCCTCAGGATCTCATCACGGTATCTCTGTGCATTCAAAATGCTATCAATAAAATGCACCTGTATTCATTGTCCATAACACACCTGCCCATACCATAACCCCACCGCCACCATGGGCCAGTCGATCCACAACATTGACAACAGCAAACTGCTCACCCACACGACGCCATACACGCTGTCTGCCATCTGCACTGTACAGTGAAAATCTACAACAACGAACTGCAGTCAGGTCGAGACCCCAATGAGTACGACGAGCATGCCGATGAGCTTCCCTGAGATGGTTTCTGACAGTTTGTGCAGAAATTCTTTGGTTATGCAAACCGATTGTTGCAGCAGCTGTCCAGGTGGCTGGTCTCAGACGATCTTGGAGGTGACGATGCTGTATGTGGAGGTCTTGGGCTGGTGTGGTTAAACGTGGTCTGCTGTTGTGAGGCCGGTTGGATGTACTGTCAAATTCTCTGAAACGCCTTTGGAGACTGCTTATGGTCGAGAAATTGGACTCTGATGGACTTTCCTGCAGTCAGCATGCCAATTGCGCACTCCCTCAAAACTAGCGACATCTGTGGCATTGTGCTGTGTGATGGAACTGCACATTTTTGAGTGGCCTTTTATTGTAGCCAGCCTAAGGCACACCTGTACAATAATCATGCTGTCTAATCAGCATCTTGATATGCCACATGTGTGAGGTGGATGGATTATCTCGGCAAAGGAGAAGTGTTCACTAACACAGATTTAGACAGATTTTTGAACAATATTTGAGAGAAATAGGCCTTTTGTGTACATAGAGAATGTCTTAGATCTTTGCGTTCAGCTCATGATAAATGGGGCCAAAAACAAGTGTTGCATTTATAATTTTGTTCAGTGTATGTTGTACATTTTTTATTTAAAGGCTAATTGGACAGAATTGCAGTTTTCCCCTGTGATCGATCGCCTATGTTTCAATCAGTTTTGTTTCTTCCTCTAGGTCTGCAGACTGAATATTTCTCCACAAAAATATCTCATCAGGACTACAGTTCCAATTGTCAATAGCTGTTTTTCCATTAGTAGAATATGTAAAAATGCTTTGTCTTGTGTTGAAGACATTCTTGACGTTTGTTTAGAATATTTTGTTTTCCTTCATTCTATGCATTTGAGGGTAGACTATTGCACCAGTTTAGCGTTGCTTCTCATTTTATACTGTACAAGCTGTAATGCCTACCTGTATGTTAGCACTGTTGCTTATTATGAGATATAAACTCATGAAACAATAAAGGTTACAAACAAAAACAAAAGAACTTGGTGAGTCTTGTATGAGTGGTCGTATGGGTTAAGCCAAGAACAATCTTCGGTGATATGTTTTCTCTGGACCACATATATTGTAGGACCTTAAAATACAAGTAGTTTTAAGGAGATCTTTCGGAGTTGGTTTGACCCTTATCTGTGCTGGTTTCTGGTGAGTAGTTGCGAAGCCTCTTGGGTAATGCAAATTGGCCAGCATTGCCATGGAGGGCATTGCCAGTAGGATTGTCCTGGTCTAATCGCACTCAGCAATTTTTTCAGGCTGCTTAGGCTCCTGCAAAGCCAGCCGTGGTCAGCGGGTGAGTGAGGATACTCCCACACTTTGACCCATTAGAAGTTCTGGTTGGCTGTGCAGTGCAGGGCATAAAGCTGAAGGACTTGGCACAAATGCCTTTGGAGTTGATGCCATGAGACCAGGCCTTAGATAATATTATTTTTGTCTGATGAATACAAAATAAACATGATTTCAAAGTTATGAAAATGTGAGTATTTTACTCAATCTCAATACTGGTGTTTGTATCTCTTTAAGTCCTGCTTTTTTGTAACGGTAGCCAATGGATTGTTTGTTGAAAGCCTGGGCCAGGTGACTTGCTTTGGGTATTGACAACTGTCATCCACATTGCCTGTCATCTGCAGGGAGGATTTTCAGTGCATGCTGTTGGCAGAGTATTACCAAATGAAATGAGTGGTCAATAAAAGCACATTGAACCACTTCATCTATAATAACATTTTAATTCAATATCTGTCACATTACATTCCACACATAATACCCAATTTACAGTACAGTATGGATTTTGTGCTGTTCAATGATCTTTAAAATTATCTTGCAGCTTGAATAATAGTTATACTGCATCCCTTGTATGTAAAATGCAACCACAGTATCAATTGTATGGTAAAGAATCATTTCTATATTTCTTACTAAATCAAATGTTGGGTTATCATAATTATTTTGTATACTGTCAAGTTATGTCCTCTTTAGTATGGCTCACAATGCAACCCTAAATATCAATCCTTGATAAAAAAATAAATAATAATACTACTAAATATATCTTGTTGGCAGTGACTTGTATTGCCAGCCCATGCGTGCCACTCTTTTGTATTCTTGTCAAAAAAAATATTCCAATTGCTGATTTGATTGGAATACATTGACACCAACACAGCTATAATCCTAAAAAAAAAATCTGCCAACCTTTAATCTGAGATATGGATGCAGTTCTATGATCATTGATCATTAACTTTATCAATTCCAATAATCTGAATTGTGTAGTTGTGTACTGTACCAAATTTACTTTAGCTCAAAGATTGGTTCTAATCCACACACAAGACGTGTCCATAACAAAGACTGGTTTTAATCTACAGACGACCTGTTTACAGCAAGGGCTGGTTCTAATCTACAGACGACCTGTTTACAGCACGGGCTGGTTCTAATCTACAGACGACCTGTTTACAGCAAGGACTGGTTCTAATCTACAGACGACCTGTTTTCAGCAAGGACTGGTTCTAATCTACAGACGACCTGTTTTCAGCAAGGGCTGGTTCAAATCTACAGACATTCATTAATTTAAATAGCTGGTCAATACGTGAGCCCCTAGGAGACCCATGAGAATCCTAAGTGAAATGATGATTTTCCTGAAGATGAATTTTGTGCACAAAATGACACTGCTGAAACCACTGTAATAATCCCCAGATGACACTGCTGAAACCATTGTAATAATCCCCAGATGACACTGCTGAAACCATTGTAATAATCCCCAGATGACACTGCTGAAACCATTGTAATAATCCCCAGATGACACTGCTGAAACCACTGTAATAACCCCCAGATGACACTGCTGAAACCACTGTAACAATCCCCCGATGACACTGCTGAAACCACTGTAATAACCCCCAGATGACATTGCTGCAACCACTGTAAAAATCCCATGATGACACTGCTGAAACCACTGTAATAACCCCCAGATGACACTGCTGAAACCACTGTAATAATCCCCAGATGCGGCTGGCTTTGAAGATGTTCTGAGAACATACCTGTGGAAGACCTAATTTGCTTGACATATCCACTATGGGTCTACTGTGTCTGATATGGAACTTAAACTTCTTGTGAAATGGCTGGAACTTTAAGCAGAGATGCCAAGGTGAGAATATTGTGGATTGTAGGAACAAAACTTGAATCTGTGAAGTAATTGTTGATTACAAAATGTTTTAATTGCTAGATTGCCAGGCTGTCCTAAAGACCATTGTTAATGATCAATATCCAAAAGCTTAAATGATAAACTGAATTTCTTTAAAGAGTGAAAAGGCATTGATTTATACAGTATTTCCATTGTTATTTTAATTATAAATGTAACATCAATTGCAACAAATTGTTTTTATAAAAACCTAAATTCATGTAAAAATAAAAAACTTGTATGTTTGCTTAAAGTCTTAGTAATTTCCCAAAAAAGCTTTGATAATAAAGGCTTCATTGTTTTGATGTATAGAACATCTAAGAAAATGATTTTGATGAGTGAGGGGAAAGGAGACAGCCATGGTGAATTGAAAGGGGACAGCCATTGTATATTAAAGAATTTGTTCTTGTGTGGCTTGTTTAATTTTTGTCTCCGTCTAGATTCTTTGGAAGAGTGTTCCCTCCTCTGCGTTGGAAAAACATTTTGTTAATTAAATCATACAATTCTTACATTCCCTCTGGCATTTACAGTTGGGTCCGGAACTATTTGGACACTGACAATTTTCATAATTTGGGCTCTCTACGCCACCACAATGGAAATGAAAAACCAAGATGCAATTGAAGTTCAGACTGTTCATGACATCGCACTGCCTCCACCGTGTTTTACAGATGATGTGTTATGCTTTGCATCATGAGCAGTTCCAAGCCTTCTCCATGCCATTTTTATTTCTCTCATTCTGGTACAGTTTCATCTGTCAAAAGATTGCTGTTCCCAAACTGGACTGGCTTTTTTTTAGATGCTTTTTTTGCAAAGTGTAATCTGTCATCTCTATTCTTGAGGCTTATTTAAGGTTTGCACCTTGGGGTGAACTCTGTATTTGCTCTCATGAAGATTTCTCTTTATGGTAGACTTGAATAATAATATGCCTCCTGGAGAGTGTTCTTCACTTGGCAGAATATTGTGAAGTGTTTCTTTACCTAGGAAAGGATCCTACGATCATCCACCCTTGTCTTGCCTTCCGTGGACATGCAGGCCTTTTTGTGTTGCAGAGCTCACCAGTGCGTATTTTTCTCAGAATGTACTAAACTGTTGATTTGGCTCTCCTAATTTTTCAGCAATCTCTAATGTTGACCGCATGTTGTGGGTTCACAGCAACAGCTTCCAAATGCGAATGGCACACCTGGAGTCAAACTCCAATCCTTTTACTTGCTTAATTGATGAAGAAATAACAAAGGAATAGCCCACACCTGTCCATGAAACAGCTTTTGGGTCAATTGTCCAATAACTTTTGGTCCCTTGAAAAATAGTGGGCTAAAGAGCTGTAATTCCTAATACTTTCAAATTAAATCTGAGAGACTGCACTTTAAGCCCATATTCATTATTTAACTATAACTTGAATATATTAAGGTAAACAGACGAAATACAAACAAATATCCAGTGTACAATTACTTCTGGACGTAACTGTAATTGCCTTCCAATTGCATGTTATAATTGTAGGCAGACACACTTTTACTAAGGCCGCTTGTCTTATTCGTTAATCGAATTGATATTGAAAACATAGATGTAGATTTTAGTCTGCTTGCTTCAAAATGATGGGCTGGCATACAAGACTATGCGCAACAATTAAACAGACCTTTTGAAGTGAGTAGAAAATGATACATGTATTAAATAGAAATGGGATGTTGTAGTCTTTACTCTGTATGGTCAACAGATGCTTTTATCCAGAGCAACGAGTACAACTGACATTGACACTCAATACCGAAATGTGGCCAAAGATTCCAACACAGGAATATATGTGTGTGTGTATACATATATATTTAACCGTAAGATATTTAACTGTCCTATGTATGTATGTACAGTATCTCATAAGTGAGTACACCCCTCAAATGTTTGTAAATATTTGAGTATATCTTTTCATGTGACAACACTGAAGAAATGACACTTTGCTGCAATGGAATACTGCCCTGCGGCCCAGTCTCCGAAGGGAAGGTATCATACTCTACTTCAGTATGTCACAGTACATGTTGGCATTCATGGTTCCCTCAATGAACTGTAGCTCCCTAATGCCGACAGCACTCACGCAGCCCCAGACCATGACACTCCCACCACCATGTTTGTAGGCAAGACACACTTATCTTTTTACTCCTCACCTCGTTGCCGCCACACAGGCTTGACACCATCTGAACCAAATAAACTTATCTTGCTCTCATCAGACCTCAGGACATGGTTCCAGTAATCCATGTCCTTAGTCTGCTTGTCTTCAGCAAACTGTTTGCAGGCTTTCTTGTGCATGATCTTTAGAAGAGTCTTCCTTCTGGGACAACTGCCATGCAGACAAATTTGATGCAGTGTGTGGCGTATAGTCTGAGCACTGACAGGCTGACCCCTTCAACCTCTGCAGCAATGCTGGCAGCACTCATACGTCTATTTCCCAAAGACAACCTTTGGATATGACTTTCACTTAGGTGTGTACTCACATGTGATTTAGACATTAATGGCTGTGTGTTATTTTGAGGGGACGGCAAATTTACACTGTTATACAAGTTGCACACTCTACTTTACATTGTAGCAAAGTGTCATTTCTTCAGTGTTGCCACATGAAAAGATATACTCAAATATTTACAAAAATGAGGGGTGTACTCACTTGAGATACTGTGTGTGTGTATGTAAATATGTGTGTATGTACATACACTCACCTAAAGGATTATTAGGAACGCCATACTAATACTGTTTGACCCCCTTTCGCCTTCAGAACTGCCTTAATTCTACGTGGCATTGATTCAACAAGGTGCTGAAAGCATTCTTTAGAAATGTTGGCCCATATTTATAGGATAGCATCTTGCAGTTGATGGAGATTTGTGGGATGCACATCCAGGGCACGAAGCTCCCGTTCCACCACATCCCAAAGATGCTCTATTGGGTTGAGATCTGGTGACTGTGAGGGCCATTTCAGTACAGTGAACTCATTGTCATGTTCAAGAAACCAATTTGAAATGATTTGAGCTTTGTGACATGGTGCATTATCCTGCTGGAAGTAGCCATCAGAGGATGGGTACATGGTGTTCATAAAGGGATGGACATGGCCAGAAACAATGCTCAGGTAGGCCGTGGCATTTAAACCATGCCCAATTGGCACTAAGGGGCCTAAAGTGTGCCAAGAAAACATCCCCCACACCATTACACCACCACCACCAGCCTGCACAGTGGTAACAAGGCATGATGGATCCATGTTCTCATTCTGTTTACGCCAAATTCTGACTCTACCATCTGAATGTCTCAACAGAAATCGATACTCATCAGACCAGGCAACATTTTTTCAGTCTTCAACTGTCCAATTTTGGTGAGCTGGTGCAAATTGTAGCCTCTTTTTCCTATTTGTAGTGGAGATGAGTGGTACCCGGTGGGGTCTTCTGCTGTTGTAGTCCATCCGCCTCAAGGTTGTGCGTGTTGTGGCTTCACAAATGCTTTGCTGCATACCTCTGTTGTAACATGTGGTTATTTCAGTCAAAGTTGCTCTTCTATCAGCTTGAATCAGTCGGCCCATCCTCCTCTGACCTCTAGCATCAACAAGGCATTTTTGCCCACAGGACTACCGCATATTGGATGTTTTTCCCTCTTCACACCATTCTTTGTAAACCCTAGAAATGGTTGTGCATGAAAATCCCAGTAACTGAGCAGATTGTGAAATACTCAGACCGGCCCGTCTGGCACCAACAACCATGCCACGCTCAAAATTGCTTAAATCACCTTTCTTTCCCATTCTGACATTCAGTTTGGAGTTCAGGAGATTGTCTTGACCAGGACCACACCCCTAAATGCATTGAAGCAACTGCCATGTGATTGGTTGATTTAGATAATTGCATTCATGAGAAATGGAACAGGTGTTCCTAATAATCCTTTAGGTGAGTGTATGTATATGTATGTATATGTGTGTGTGTGCGTGTGTGTGTGTGTGTATATATATATATATATATATATATATATATATATATATATATGAAATGTACCCTCCTTAATTTCTGTTACTATCTTTTTTTCCACTGAATTTCCTTTAACCAATTCACTTTTTTAAATTTTTATCTTAATTCTGCTACCTGTAAATGCTACCTAGGAGTCACTTTTATTTTCCTCATTTCCTTTTACCTCTAAAAAGAGTTGAGAAGGCTGGTAATTGAGAAAATCCAAATGACAAAAGGCCTATGTTGTGATAGGACTTCTGAATTCAGCAGGTACATCACTGTCCAGTTTACAGATTACTTTATAGATGGCTTTCTTCCAGGAGGGGTCAGAGTCTCTGGCCAGGGAGATGGCTATGTAAAACTCTTGTAGTGTGATCTCTGCAACTTCAAGGAACCTGTCAGGGACCTGTAGATTAAAGGCACAATCTATAAGAAACGTAAAGGGGCAATCTTTAATTCTAACATCAGGTCGCTGTGACACATTTCTATTAAGAAGCAGATTGTCTCTAATGGTAACTACTAATGTTTTGAAAGTTGTCAACATTATAGATTGAACCTATACACAAAGTATTGGAAGGCATCCACCAACACAATTTAATGAGAATTTTATATTGGAGTGAAAGCTGCCAGCTGTAGAAAACAGTTCAACGCGAAACGTTTACTAGATCAGTAAAGTAAACATGCAGTTCAACATGAACCATGTACTTTATCAGAACAGACAAAGCCTGATTATAGTGGGAAAGTTGTATGCACAGAGGGGTTGTATCTATAGCTGCAAAGGAGGGGACAGATTTGAATATTTACACTGCATGCAGAGTGTGATGCCGGTGTACAGAATGTAACTGCAGTATAGTCAATATCTGTATTAGAGGTTATGTGAGTGGAATATGTCGCATGGAAAGGCTGACAGATGTGAGGTAAGTTGTATGTGCTTTTATGGCAAAACATTTTTATCGTGTGTGTGTATGTGCATGTGGATATGTATGTCTGTTCAAAATACCTTAAACTGGTATGTGTCTAGTGTTTTGCGAGAGCCGAGATCACAATGCTTGAAATGTTTCTGGCAGGGAGGGCAATAACTTAGATGGGGGCCCCCATGTCTAGCGAAGTGATGAAATTAGGATTTTCGGCAATCTTTCAAAATGTTTAATGACTTAAAGGGATATGCCATTCCAATAGTCCAAACCCATACAGCTGGTCTGCACTTCATATACTGCTATCTGGCCAGTGACTCAAGTCAATTGTTTTGGTTCAGCAGTCTTTGGGTTGCTCAACCCTGTTAAAGGCCTATTGGGCTGCCAAGCATTAACAGTGTGTTGTGCCAATGATTTGCATTACTCCTGCCCCCCTTCACCATCACTTCCCTGCATTCAGGTAATTCATTGTGAACTTCAGAAACTGTGCTATCAGGTCTTCATCCCCAGAAAATATCTACAGCACCCTGCATGTTCTGGGCTGAAATCGGCTCCACCCAGTGTGTTGTGGGCTGAAATCGGCTCCACCCAGTGTGTTGTGGGCTGAAATCGGCTCCACCCAGTGTGTTGGGGGCTGAAATCGGCTCCACCCAGTGTGTTGGGGGCTGATATCGGTTCCACCCAGTGTGTTGGGGGCTGAAATCGGCTCCACCCAGTGTGTTGGGGGCTGATATCTGTTCCACCCAGTGTGTTGGGGGCTGATATCTGTTCCACCCAGTGTGTTGGGGGCTGATATCGGCTCCACCCAGTGTGTTGGGGGCTGATATCGGCTCCACCCAGTGTGTTGGGGGCTGATATCGGCTCCACCCAGTGTGTTGGGGGCTGATATCGGCTCCACCCAGTGTGTTGGGGGCTGATATCGGCTCCACCCAGTGTGTTGGGGGCTGATATCTGTTCCACCCCAGCCCCAGTGTTCTTGTAACGCCAGGGTCATGTTCAGTTTTTCTTGTCAAACTGGTGGGTGGTTTGTTTGTTTCAGTTCTGTGGGTTAGTATCTGGCAGTCCATCCTATATTAAGTCAATCAGTATTGTCATGTAGTACATTTTGTTTGTAGTTGCATATTGTTTGTCCTGTAAAACAGCTAATGGGCTAATATAGCTCCCCTAGTTAATAATAAAGGCCTAGCTATGTTGATTGATATAACCACAAAAATGTGTGCGGTGATCTTGAAATTGTAAGGTAAAGGTAGAACAGTGTCTATTGGGCATAAAAACCTGTTATTTTTAATGAGAATAGATTTTTTTAAATAGTAATTTTTCTTAAAGATTTTGGTGTCCTACCATAACTGTACAGGCCAATGAACAATGCATTAGGAATACTGTTATCTCCTTTCCCCAAACCTGATCCTGGAGATCCTGGATCTATCGTCCTGTAGGTTTTCTCTCCAACCTCAGTTGTGACTAACCCGATTAGGTTTTTCATCCAGCTCATTATTAGAACCAGGTGGGTTAAATTTGAGATAGAGAACCTTCAGGACAGTAGATCTCCAGGAACCGAGTTGGGTGACCCTGGTCTACATGAATCCCACAATAACGCAATTAACAATGATTATATGTAAATGTATATATTACTTATAAACATGAGACACAGCAGCACATTGCATAGAGCATTTTGCAATTAATATTCAATAACTGGTTCTGTTTTATTATTTCATTCTGTCTTGCTACACAGATTCATTTTGTCTTTTTGTTTTTCTACTTTAGTTGTGCCAGAGTACACAGTCTCATTAACAGCCACAACCTGGGAAAAATTGCCTTGCTCAGCATCAGAACAACAACCACAGATATTTCAACTTTCTGGCTTAGGGATTTGATCTAGTAACCTTTTGGTTACTGGTCAGATGCTCTGAACACTAGACTATCTGATGCTCCTACCTGTGAATCTGCTTAGCAAAACCAAATGTAAGTATGCAAGATCAAAATGGCTAAACACAAGGCTAAATTAATTTATCAGAAAGATTTAGCCTACATTACCTGAAAGTCATTTGCCTTGTTGTAGTGCATATTAAGGGCTCTGAAGAGTTCAGAATCTCTGCCTACTGTCAGATTCCGCACACTGGCAACGCCCTGCACTTGGGCCTGACGGGCGAACTTCTCCATCTGAATGTAGTAGAACTCTCTGAAGTTACTGAACCATTTAATCAGCTGGGACAGAATACAGCGGCTGAGCTGAATGGGACACATCAAAACAATCTGGGTAAGTGCATGATTGAACACCTTGGCTAAATAAATAATACTTGTCATTGTCTTGTAAGCTTTATTCATTTTGTGATGTAGGTTTTATGTATTTGATTTGAATGTGAGTTTTCATCCCACCAGGTTTTTTGTCAATAAATCATATTAAATATTTGAATAAAGCCAGTTGATCACAGTTTTCTTTAGTGATTTATGTATTATTTCTTACTAAATTATAACACACCATTGAAAACATCATCCATGATCAACAAATTGAAATGGTTATTCATTCTATGTTTCTCAAGATATTAAACAACATTTTAAATGTGTATATTTCATTACCTGGACATCTGGGAAAAAGGTTTTGAGTATGTTAGAGCTTGGATAACGAGTGTAGAAGAACATCAGTTTGGCCTTCTTCAGATGCTGCGTGGTCAGACCCTCCTACACGTTCAGGTTAGGATATTAACACGCTGTATTCAAACCAGGCACACAGCTTTTTAAGCATGAATATAGGTTGTTACTACATTGGTACATTTCAATATAACACACAGACTTCCTTTTGAGCTGTTCCCTTAATCCAGACAACTCTCATCAAAAAAAACATCCATGTTTTGCATCAATGTTTCCCCTTTCCTGTCATCATTAGACTATACTCAGATAACAATTTCCTTAGAATAGGAGATTCCAAGATCAAAGGGACAGTTCTTATTTATGTGTTGAACCACAGCTACTAATGCTACCTTACAAATTGTTATTTTGGAAATAGAGGGAAAAATTTATACTTCTTTATGAGATACGGTTGTGGGCAGTGGAAGGTTATAATGAGACACTTAAACCTCAAAGAAAGGTGGAAGCTTTCTTAGGCATAGTTATTGATGTAGCATATCTGAATCCAAGTGCCTCACTAACTATATACACTATAGAGTTTACAAGTTTGGGATCACTTAGGAATGTTCTTGTTTTTGAAAGGAAAGCAATTTTTTGTCCATTATAATAAAATTTGATTAAACAGAAATACAGTGCAGACATTGTTACAATGCAACTACTATTTAGGGTAGAAGCAGTCAGCTGTTATTGAAGAACTGAATCTTTTAGCAGACTCCTTGGCCTGAATACGTGGCTGACATCGGCATGCCTCAACCACGGGATAAGGTTTATTGGCTGACATCGGCATGCCTCAACCACGGGATAAGGTTTATTGACAATTTCAATATTTTTTGGAACTGTAAAGACCGCTTTAGACCTGATGGGATTCTTCCAAACATCATGGGATTCCAGCTGCTTGGTGCCAACATACGTCACGCTCTTGGAATGCCATTCCCAAACAAGATAAGCATGAAGGACAGTACTCATAGGCAGAGTATCCCCCCCCCTCTCCTGTCCCTCTAACTAAAATCACCCAATGCTTCCAGAAGAACAACATCTCTTCAACCCCCCCCCCCCCCCCACCACCACCACACTCACCGTCTCCCCCTCTATCACTCTCCCCCTCTACCACACTCACCCTCCAACCTCCAACACACTCACCAATCAGGGAGCTAGTTTTAACCAAAGAGAGCATAGCTCATCTTTCCCTATGTCCCACTCCTCCCACCCATTTAAAACGATTGCTTAGACAACTGCCACATCGTCAACAACCTTGTCCACAGAATATACTCTGTGATGTGCTTTGGGTCCGTGCTATTGTGAAAATAGCAATGCCGACTGTTTTGAGGTACAAGCTAGGACCCAGTAACTCTATTCCTGTGTTGATTAGAAATTGAAGGAATCGTGAGCATGCAACCTATAAAGTAAGCTTGTCTTATCTGTTAACTGTAACTCGTCAACATACTAGTCCAGGAACCCCTATTATATCTATTAAGCTGGCTTCACTTAATATCAGATCTCTCGCCAACAAATCATTCTTGGTAAATTACATTATAATATCCTACAACCTAGATTTTGTTTTTCACTGAAACGTGGCTAATAGAAGATTGTAGTACTACTATTCTTAACCAGACAGCACCTGAAAAATGTGGCTATATGATTACATGTTGAAATGGTAGGAAAGGAGGAGGAGTGGCTGCCCTATTCAAAGATACATTCCAGTGCAAAGACAATACACTAGGAAATGTTATTTATTTTGATTACCTGTTTTACATTTAAGAGTACCCCCAAAATGTTGTTTTTAACCATTTACAGATCTCCACGATATTCTGCAAATTCTATTGATGATTTTGCTGAACTACTCTGTTATATAAGTGATTATAACTTGTTTATTATTACAGTGGATTTTAACATCCACAAAGATAATAGTACAGACAATAATGCCAAAGAACATTTTAACACTTTACACTTGATCTTACTCAACATGTAAAAGAGCGTACACACACTCAAGGACACATTCTAGATCTGGTTATCTCTAAAGGTCTCAATATTTCCTTTGCTGTGGTTTAAGACTTGGCCCAGTCTGATCATTTCTGTGTCTTTCTTTAATCACTGAACACCCTGAATGTTCTAGTAAACTAGGAAACGTATGATCTCTAATTGCAAAGGTTTCTGTACCAAATATAAAGTTCTGCTTTTCTGATGTATCAAATACCTATGTCATGCAATAAAATGCTAATTAATTACTTAAAAATCATACAATGTGATTTTCTGGATTTTTGTTTTAGATTCCGTCACTCACAGTTGAAGAGTACCTATGATAAAAATTACAGACTTCTACATGCTTTGTCAGTGGTAAAACCTGCAAAATCAGCAGTGCATCAAATACTTGTCCTCCCCACTGTATGTTTGAAGAATATAAACCGAGCAGGGCTCTTAGATCCATGAACACAGATAAGCTAGTGGAGCCCAGAGTCCAAACTAAACATGGATAAGCTGCGTTTAGCACTTATGCTGTACACAACTGGAATAAACTACCAGAAGATCTTAGATGTGCCCCAAACACTTCTCTTCTCACGTGCCTATGACTGAGCACTTAAACTTAACCACACTGTTTAGCCTTATAGCGTCCTATGTTTTTATCCCATTTTTTAGCTTTATATGTTTTCTTATTGTATTTTTTATTATTATGATGTTTTCATTTTGTTTTGATGTTTTCATTTGAGTATTTGTTTTTATGTTGTATTTTTATATATTAATTATTTTTCTTTGTAAAGCACATTGAATTGCTTCGAAGTATGAATTGTGCTATATAAATAAACTCGCTTGCTTGGTATTCTGTCTATAATGGAGTGGGCTGCACAGTCACCAGATCTCAAACCTATTGACCTGTTGTGGGAGCAGCTTAACCATAAGCTACGTAAATGTCCATCAAACCAAACCAATTTGTGGGAGGTGCTTTAGAAAGTATTGGATGAAATCTCTTCATATTACCTCAACAAATTCACAACTAGAATGCCAAAGTTCTGCAAGGCGGTAATGAATTCAAATGGGGGATTGCAAAAAATATTTGAAGAACACAATTATTCTTTCAAACAGAGCAACATGCTAGTGGTGTTGGTATATTCTCTGGCAAAGTACACATGTATTTCCTACTAGAGACTAAGGGATCAATTCCTGTGGTCTCACTTCCCACTGGAAACTATCAGTTTCTACATGACTGGCTGACCCTGATGATTGCATTGAGAAAGAACTGTAAGTAGAATTACATTAAAGAACCATTTTGAAAGGATACATTCAGCACATACGAAGTTCTCTTCACCGTACGCTCCAAGCTTCCACACTCCATCTTGACATCAGGGACACCAAGGCAGTCCAGAACTAGATGATGACTCCTGGCCTCGGGCTGGTGAGCCTGGGAACTGCCCAGTGGCTTGGAGCACACCTTGGATCTCACTTGGACTGGATCACACTGTAAGTGAACTTCCTTTGGAGTAGGCATACCAGTGCTTGGGGTTCCAAGATGTAGTGCTTGAAAAGCATCTTGCTGAGGGCAGTTGTTTTTGAGGTGAAGTATTGTGTGGTCGTCCTGTTGCGGAGCAGGCTGGTTGTATGGAAGCGGTGTCTGATTGGCATGGAGAGAGTGTTTAACTTCTAGGTTTAGTGAACATGGGCCAGTCATTGAAACAGGCTTTTGAACAACCAGAGTCAGAGCCTCGGTTTGAATTGCTGGTTGTTGACCAATAAGTCCCTCACTGTGTAAGGGGAGTTGAAGCATGCTGTTAAAGTGGGAGGATGAGGATGCAGGCATGTGAGAGCTGAGGACAACAGCCTCATCTTCTGTTCCCTCCTTGTCACTGTCCTCAATTGGCAGCTGGGGCGACTTGAAGAAAGTATGTGATATGTTTTTGAAAATTGAGTCAACACTAAAATTTATGGCTCTGGAGATCTCATACTTGAGCATATTTGCAAGAAGCTTATCCTTGTCTGGGTTTGAGTTAGTAAACTCAACTAGCTTGTTCTTCAGCCATCCCAAGTTACTTCTATCTAAAGGCATTTTGTTACACTCACTGTGAGGGTCAATACCCACCTCAGTAGAAGTCTTTGTCTCCAGATCGCTGTTGTTCCCAGTACTATGGGAGTCATCCTTTCCTGTCACACCCATTGAACATGCCTCCTCACTGATGTCCAATTTAGATTCAACCGGATTCTCAAAGATCTGGATGAACCTAGAGTGAAGTTGTCCCAGGAGCTTCTGCATGGTCAGAAGCTCTTCCCTCAACCTACGTCCGTCCTCTGTATTTGTTCTACTTGAACACAAGTGGTCATGGTGCTGCAGTAATCTCTGGTTCCGCTGGTTTTCCTGCCTGTCTTCTAACATCTCAAGTGAAGTGGTTTTGTTGGTCTGCCCCTCGTGTCTGAAAATTCCGTGGGAACTGGGAGGTGAACTCGCCATACCTCGGATGATGTTCTCCACTCTGGCACGTTTTGCTTGGTATTGGTTCCCAAGATCCAGTGCCCAGTCCTGTGTGACTTTGACCTCATGAGGGGTGACTCTACTGGGGCTAACTCTGGTGGAGGCCTGGCTTGCTGGAGACAGAGGCTCCATGGTACCTTGTCTGCTGCACCTGGATGACATGCTGCTGTCGTGGTGAACTAGGTCAAGGCTTGTCACGGGTGTCAGCACATACAAAAAGAAGAGAGATCTGTTAAAGTGAGATCACGACAGAGGGGAGGAAGATTTATATGCTGTAAAGAAAGGGCTGAAGATGCTCTGCTTGGTCCTCTGAGTGGGTTATGATGGAGGAATTTTGCTGTGTTCCAAAATGGTTTGAGCAATTAGGTGACAACATTAATATTACATAAACAATTACCAGTTCAGGGTTACCCACCCATAACCCTAACTATCTGGTGGGGGAAAAAAGCTTTAAGCATTTGGGAAAGTTGTATTAAAATATATACACTATCAATACCGCAAAACTGTGTTTTCCCCAGAAAACTAAATGTTATAGAAAAAAAAAAACTGTACAGATGGTTGAGGTTCTAAATCAATTTATCCAGGGGTATGACAAAATTGTGCAGTCATTACTGTTCTAATTCAGTTTGTTACCAAGTTATAATAGTGTGTTTTGGTATATGCCCTAAAGACCTCGGCAATCCTTACAATCCAATCACATCATTTATTTGGATGAATATAAAAAAAAAATGTAATCATTTTTGAAAGCATTTTCCTTATTGAGAAGATCTTAAAGGTTATAGGCTAGTATTAATTTGTCTATTTCCACAGACACACTAGAAAAGGATGTAAACTTACCTGTTGCACAAAGGGAAGACAGCTGATCTACAGATAACTATCCAGAGAATAGAGCAGATAACTATCCAGAGAATAGAGCAGAACCTGTGCTTGGCAGAAGGGAGTACGACCATTTCAGGGCACTGTATTTCACAGGACTGATCAAGGGGGCGTGGCTAAGGCTTCTTTATTTTATGACTGTCTTTATCAATTAGCTCATACCATCACTGTCTGTCTGAGTCTATGTAGTGATACAGAAAATGTGTTTTGAATGTGTCAATTTTACATGTAAAAAACAGCAAAGCAAGTTTCTTTTTTGCTGATAGTTTTACATTATTGTAAACATATGTTAATAAATCTTGTCATTCTTATTTAACATTTTATATTAATCCATCGGTCACACAAAATATATTGAATTAATTATCATCTTTAGCACTCTGCATTTACATTTTTATTTTAAACAACAAAATGTAGCTACATTTAATCAAAATACATCCTGTCCCACTATTGTAAAGACTTGATTGATTTTTCCTTATTCACTTCAGCATAGAGCTTTTCTGCTGCTCTTTGTTACTACCATTCTGCTGGTAGCTAACATTTAGGCTGGCAGAACTGTCAGATTTCTTTTTTCAAATAAAAGCCATCAATGAAATGTATAGCAATGTGTTTAACTCATAATGACAGCTAAAACAAATATATATATATAGACATTCTAACCCACCCACAATTTGCATAGGCTTATCATTTTTTTACTTTTAGTGTATTGCATTGAAGCCAGGGGAGTGGGTTTGTCAGAAACCTATGAAATTACAATTTCTATTGATTCTACACACCCTAGTGAGTATTTCTCAAAAGCCATGTTCCACTTCAATTTGTCTCGACCTTTTGTTATAAGGCAATATATTGTCTGCACATTTTATGCTTTAATATTGTTCTTAAAAAACTATATTTTAAACATGTAATCTTTTTCTATTCCATTCTTTAGAAAACGTGCCTTTGGTTACTATTTACTATATTTACACAATGCCATATATTGACATGGGCGCTTTTATTTGGAAGGTTTGCTCATTACAATATGATTTTGAAGTCTAATTTTGTGCTGCTGGCAAATTACAATGTTATCACACTGCCGATGGACACTGCTCCAAAAAGGGAAGGGAACACTTGAGTTGTTCCCCAACTCAAATGTCCCACATAGCTTCAGAACAAAGAACAGACACTGATAGCTTCAACAGATTGTCAGAAGGACCCAATGATCTATTGATACCTTTCAAGGATGTGAGTCACAAAGAAATAAACAAAGACAGAATCTCCTCTCCCACATTTACGACACTATCAGCACATCAGGCACTCTGTCAGTTACGTTCTGCTTCCAATCTGGCTTTTGTGGCAAGGGTGGGGTACTTTTTTGGGGTTAGGGACTCCATTGTGTACATCCTGTTTTCTTTTTGAACTTCTTGAGCCACATTTCTGGAGTTTTTATGGTCCCAGCTGTATGGGACCGTTTATAGTTCTGTTTGTCTTGTCCTGTCTTGCCCTCTCCTGGTCTTTAGTTGCTTCACATGTCCTTATTTGGTATTTTCTTACTGTCTTTCCTCAGTCAATCAGTCATCATACTCACCTGTGTTTCCACTTACCTGGACCTGTTCCCTCGTTAGTCTGTGTATTTAGTTCAGTATACATAACACTGTACGCTAGCAGCAGTTTAAGAAACTACTGTAAACTAGCAGCAATCTGGGTAGTATTATTGATACAGCAGGAATCTGGGTAGTATTATTGATATAGCAGCAGTGTGTTTAGTATTATTGATATAGCAGCAGTCTGGGTAGTATTATTGATATAGCAACAATCTGGGTAGTATTATTCAACATTTGGATGTGGCAACTATGGCAGTAATATCCATAAAAGTGTAAACTAGCAGCAATTGGTAAAATTATTGAATATTATAGATATATATGATTTTAATGAGCTAATGAATGGTGGCATAGCAGACTACAACTACATAGTGCGAACTGTGTAGTACCAGCGCACAGCGCTCAGTTTTGTTTTGAGTTATATTGAACCTCCTCAGTTACTCCTAAATTTACTTGGAGTACTGTTTATGTCTTATAACAGTTAAAAGTTTAGCAGGACACCACTGGTTCTGTTGTGTGGTGCTACTGGGTTCTGATTGTAAGGGAATACTGAACCAAAAAATGTTGAAGTGAAAAATACAAAGAAAAATAAACTCCATACAAGCCCTGTAGTTACCCAGGATGTTTAACACAAAATCAGTGGTCTTTGTTGGATTTTATAAATCTGAGTAAACATGCCCTATTGATTCAGGGTTCAGAAAACTGTAATGTCCATTAAGTGTCAGAGTGTATGGGAGGACCAATAAGTGATTTGTAAGTGTCCAATAATCAGTGGGCTGTCTATACAATATGCCCTGGGCTCTCAAGAATGAACTGACTCAACAGTGGTAGCTATGGTCTTCAATCTGTTAATAACTGTATTGATCATTTCTCTCTTGCTCTCTCTCAAGGCTGTTCACCAGGATAGTCAGTTGTGTCCCCTCTTGCTTCTGGATCCATGTCAATGTTGTGTCTTAGAATAAAAAATAATTCTGGATCTTTCTATTTGAGTGTTTAACCCTAACCCTTTCTGTTCGAGTGTCTTTCATTGTAAATCTGAATTTTTTGTTTGAGTGTCTTCTGTCACCTTATTTAAATGCAGAAGCTGCAAAAAATATATATATATCTATATTTTAGATGTGAATGTCTGTTATTGGCCAGGTCAGATAATTTCAGATATTGTCTGCAGGTAGTATGTATCCTCCTGATGTCTCTTGACTCTCATTTCTTTGCGTTTATTTAATAAAGCACCTTTACTAACAGCCTGTACACATGGTATGAAAGTTATGCAGGTGGTGGTTTGTACCTAAATGGCCTATGTTTGCCTGGCAGACAAATTGCTTAACTTAACCTGCCAGACAAATGGCCTATTTTAGTTAGCCTGCCAGACAAATGGCCTATTTTAACCTATGAAACAAATGGCCTATGTTAGACTGCCAGACAAATGGCCTATTTTAGCTAATGTTTGCAAACTATCTTGTATTTTGTATGTCTGTTACCAGGAATTGTACCCCCTGTCCAGAGAAATATTGGTTAGGGTCCAAATGCATATTTTAGAAACAATCATCTTTATTATATTACTGCGTGTAGCCAGGTTAGTCACTATATTAAACCGTTACCTAGGTGTGACATCTGTTTTTGATCAAGGGACAAAGTCTCCATTAATACCCTTCCATTCTCTGAGTCTATAACAGAAGGGGATGTTAGGTGGGAGAAAGGTAGGCTTCCTGACTCCTAAAGGAAATTCACCTTAACTCATGTTTAATATCTTGTTCCTATAGAGGTTTGTTGTGTGTCCTGCTCTGCACTAGGCCATCTGTTGGACATTCAGTGAATGATGAGATCGAACCTGACTAGGTATTCTTAAAGTTACAAATCATGCAGAATTACAAATACAGTGCTTGTCGGTGCATTGGAATTACAACTCATTCAGAATTACAAATACAGTGCTTGTAGAACCACTTGAATAACTAATCAAGCAGATTTACAAATACAGTGCTTGTTGAAAGTCTGCCACCACTTCAATGTAACTTTTTTGATTATTTAATTTTTTTCCATAATGTTTTTCTCAATATGAAGAAGGGAGACAATACTTTTTCAGTTGACTGTATGTCATAATGGTGTTATGGGAATATTAAATGTAACAGGTTATGACAAGTTGTCATTTGTTATTATAGGTTATGACAACATTATATCACAGGATGTTATACAATGTAAATGTTAAGGTGTCTCTAAATGTTTATTTTATCTTTTCATCTAAAAGTTTTGAGAGCACTATATTTAGGGTTAGGGGGCTCTAGTAACTACTAAAGGGCACACTAGTAACACTGTTTTCCACAAAAAGCAAAATACCACAGTTTAACCCTGTTTTAATGTGTTTTCTTCAGTTTAGGGCATAATGCAGATAACCCTGATCTTCAAATGTAGTTATTGCCGTGCTCTGCTGTTTCCTAGCCTCTGTGTTATGGGCCTACCTGGAACAGAGTGTCTTAAGAGTTGGCCCTTGCTTTCTCTGTCTCCTTCCCTCTCTCCTCTCTTCACAGACGCTCCCCTTGAGTGTCTGCAGCTGTCTCCGTAAGGCGAGCACCCTTCAATTTCTGTTTACTTAAATAATTATGAAGGACAATGGGTGCTGCTGCTTGGTCTGTGTTTCTGTGCCAGCATGTACACAAACGTCTGAACAACGCCATTTCCAAGGAGAAAAAAAACAGTTTAGTTCATTACGTTGAATAACACGAAATTCAAAAAGAATCACCCTGATAATGTTGTATTAACATGAAAATACAGGGGGCTTTAATAGATCATGAATACCTGGAACAATAACACGATGGGCTCTTTAATTAAATTATTTACTTTTATTGGCCACTCAAGATTCCATTAGCGCAAACGAGATCGGTTTTAATGTGCTGCATACGCTTCATTAGGCAAAGCCTGCTGCAAGGTGCATAGATATCCGAGGGCGTATGTCCGCTTGTTGTGTTGGAGAAGCTTTTTTGTTTTGTTCCGTCTTGAAAATTTGGCCCAACATGTGCATATCCAATAGGGCCTGTCAATAAGATGAGGCCTTCAAGGTATTGTGTTGATTCAGATGAAAGATGGACCATTAGAAACAGAGAGCAAACTATTGGTTTTCATTAAGCTAACATCAGAGAGTTAATTTACCTAAATTATTCTGTTTATTTCTCCACCTTTTGAGCAAGCCCTTTGACATAGTCTTGTGGTGGGCCATCTTGGTACATTAGTATATGAAGTAATATTTTATATTCATAAAACATGCCTGTGCTTTTCTTGCCCAACAGCGGTGCGACTTGCAGCAAATGCGCTTTGTACCCTTGAATGAATTTAGAGCTCTGCCAAGGTTTTAATTTAAAGAAGTGTGCTTTTGATGGATTATGATTTGTCTTAGGTTTTTCTTGGAGTGCCATTCTATTGATTATTTATTATCTAGTGAATGTTTATTATACATTGGAGAGAACTTCTTGCTTTTAAACTGAAGAAAAACAGAAATGCTCTTTTTAGGACCCAAGAAACAAAGAGCTTTTTTAGCAGATCTCACTGTGAACCTCGACGGCTGCATGGTCGTATCCCAAAAAACTGTAAGAAAGTGCGGCGTTACCCTTGACCCTGACCTCTCCTTTGATGAACAGATAAAATATGTCTCAAGAGTTGCTTATTTTCATCTTTGAATCACTGCAAAAATCAGAAACTTTCTATCAGAAAAACGAATCCATACTTTTGTTACTTCTAGACTAGATTACTGCAATGCTCTACTTTCCGGTTACCCTGACAGATAAATATATAAACTTCAATTAGTGCTGCACACAGCTGCTAGTATTCTAACTAGAACCAAAAAATGTGAACACATTACTCCTGTCCTTGCGTCCTTACACTGGCTGCCTGTTAGGGTTAGGGCTGATTTTAAGGTTTTATTGTTAACCTATAAATCAATACATGGACTTGCTCCTACTTATCTCGCTGAAATTATCCAGCCATACATACCTATACGTAACCTACGATCGCAAGATGCAGGCCTTTTAATTGTACCTAGAACCTCTAAACAAACTGCTGGAGGCAGGGCCTTTTCTCATAGAGCTCCATTACTGTAGAATGATCTGCCAATTAAGGTTCGAAATGCAAACTCAGTGCAAACTTTCAACTGTCTACTAAGAACTCATCTCTACAGCATGGTTTATGATTAGGTGTAGCTTGGTCCGGGGGCATGAAGGTGACCAGTAGGCTTGATACTATCCACCCTGGCTGTCTTGCCAGGTGGGCTCTCGTTGCCATTGGGATGTCCTCCCTCCAATGCCTTTCGGGGGTGGAGTCACTGGCTTGTTGTTGTCTCTCTGTTGTGCACTTGTGCAATTGGGCTGTACGCTGCTAGCAATACTCGGCCCTCATTCAGGGTGGTTGCGGTTGGTGGGTGTCCCTTTGGTTGATGCCTGGCAATGTGGGTGGATTGATTTCCTGCCTATTAGGCCCTGTCAGGGGCCTCCCCCGGGTAGGGCCACAGTGTCACCGGACCCCCCCTGTCTCGGTCCCAAGATCTTACGCTGCTATATTATTGTGCTGGGGGAGTAGGGTCAGTTCTCCTTCCCCACTAAGTTCTCCTTCTCCAAATCGTTGTTGATATGAGGAATGCATTTTCTGAATTTTCCCATTCTCCTCCCATTTTAAACTTAGGAGGACATGGGGTCCTGGTCCAGACCTGCGGAGTACCTGGTTTGGGGGGCCCGTTGCTGTTCCTGTCCAAAGTCCTCCTGGTTGTGCTGCAGATCAAGATGATACCTGAAGATTTCAGCTGCCACTGTGCTGACACCTCCTCTCTCCCTCGTGTTTTCCCTGTCCTTGTCCATCTGGTCATGCATCTGACCTGGTCTACATTTTATGGACTCTGGATTTAGCCCACATGCATTTATTAATTATTCCAATTGGACTCTTAATATTTCACTCGACACAGCCAGAAGAGGACTGGTCACCTCTCTGAGCCTGTGTCCTCTCAAAGTTTTTTCCTAAATTTCGGCCTTCTTAGGGAGTTTTTCCTAGCCACTGAAATTCAACATTACTGTTATTTGCTCCTTGGGGTTTAAGGCCGGGTGTTTTTGTAAAAGCACTTTGTGACAACTGCTGTTGTAAAAATGGCTTTATAAATACATTTGATTGATTATGTCAGTCTGGTGTCTGTCGTGTGTCTGGTGTCTGTCTGGTGAGAAGCCTAATGTTTGCTCGCTGTCAAGAACTGGGCCTGTTTCTAATCTTTGCCAACTAGTTTGTTACAGTGGCTAATAACTAGCTAACACACATAACCATACAGAACACAAATAGCTGTTAGTTCATGGCTAACCTGTGTAAAATATAATATGATATAATGGGGTGGCCCCAGCCTCAATATGATCACACTTTAATTAAACATAAAATGCATGTTTGCCATAATAAATCAAATGTTGTAATTCAGTACTAGAGTACTAGACTATCAACTGCTGATTTAAAATAGCCAATAAAATAAGTAATCCCCACAAATTGCACCTTAAATTGAAAGGACTTGCTTTGGACTAATACACTGTAACTATAGCCTATGGTGCTTAAAAGACTTGAGACTTGATTTGGACTTGTCTGAAGTAACTTAAATTCCTGTCTGCTACCAAATCCCTGTCAGGCCCCAGTAATGCTTAGAAAAATATTATCAAAGCAAAGTTTCAAAATCACAATCTTAATGTAATGTTGATCTATACCCAAGAGCAATGGGCTGCCAGATGAGTTAGTAGAGTTAGTAGAGGACAATTGCATGTCAGATACTAAAATCAAATGTAAATTTTTGCATTAACACTGGGCGAGGTTGTTACCAAAGCAATGGGTCTTTCCAATGATAAATGTTTTTAAATTACAAAAGCCTTTGAACCAGATAATCCTCACATGACAGTCCAACAGCAAATGGACCCAATCAATGGGATGAAGGCACTTTTGGAAGCAAATGTTTTTAGCCCATACAAAAAGATAAGGATTCATAATCTGTATGTGATTAGGTGTACCCATTTGCAAAAACACATTTGGCAATACACAATGCGTAATGTCCTGGAAGATGTGATGAAACGTTATAGTTCTACGTTCTGTCGTGAAATTGATATACAGATTACGTATTCCGTATGTTGCAGGTTAGGGTTACGGTAAACATATACAAACTGCTAGGGTGAAACTCCCCACTTTCCCATCCACAAAAGATAGGAATTCATAATAAGGCACATATACATTGTACAATTCTTCAGATCCATCGAGTTATCTAAGTCCTGTGGTACAAGGGCATGTAAGAAAATGTTATCATATACAAATTACATAATATGTGTGCCGGTCAATGTTATATGTTGTCAGGTAAAGGTCTACCCTTTCATGACTTTCACATAACACATTACATATACATAATGTGTAATTCTTCAGGTCCATCATGTTTCTAAGTCCAGTGGTACAAGGGCATGTAAGGAAATGGAATCATATACGGATTACATAATACGTATGCTGGTCATGTTATGTATCGGCATGCCAAATACGTATCCTGTATGAAGTCAGAAGAAGTGAGTAACTTCACAATCTGTAATGGCAATTCCATCGTTCAGAACTCTTAAATAAGGAAGTACAGAGACAAAATTCTTGGCACAATTTAACCATTTATTATTTGAAAATAAGAGAGAAACAGTTCGTATTTATAGTGGAAACAGGTGTGTGGCAAGATGCTGTCTTAACTCAACAGAACACATTCCCTTTGTTCTATTACTACCTAGTCTTCACACAAGGGGCAAGCTGTCCTCCCCCCACATGGGTAACTTATTGAACTCTAAAGAGCTCTTACAACATCTGGACAGACAATTGATGCCCTGATGAGTTATACAGATGCACAGATTAAAGGGTAACCATTTCATCTGTTGATACCAGTCAATGATGCCCCCTAGGCAAATACCAGAACCCCCACATTCCTTTTCTAATTTGAACATGGGGATTCAGTCCTTAAATCAGTGAGAATACATTGGTTAGAGACATTTCCACAACAGGGCTAAAGCCAGATACAGGCGTAAATTCACTCAGACTTCGGTGGTAAAATTGCAGGCTGTGCTTCCTAAAACTAATACTGGTGAGGTTGAAGGTTCAGGCCCATTGACTATGGTAGCTTTTGCGCACTCGTCCAATATCCTGTCTCCTAGTAATTTGGAAGGAGTGGGGAATACTACTCCTGTGAGTGGATTGGCTGATAGAGGGGCCAAAAATAGGCTTAAAAGGAGCTCTTCTAGGAAACCCCCAGTTTGTCAACACCAGGGTTAATTATGATGGCACGGGAGTGGAACAGACACAGGTGAGGTCTTCTATTCATGGTCCTAAGAGGATGTTATACAGTAATGTGGTTTTACAATGCAGTAACACTATTACGTCTTTAGATCAAACGGAGCTTCGCAGGGACCTACACCTATATCATAGAAGGCTAAAATTGTTGGACCACTTTAATTACGAGACTAATATCCCTTTTATACTATTTACAGACCCATCTAGTTGGGAACCAAGAGCACAATCAATATCTCCATCTATTCAAGCATTGAAAGGATTTGAATGCATTCAGGAGGTTTCGACCTGGCCCGGTTTCTAATGGGCACGTTACACAGTTGGAGCTGGACACTATTAAATCGTTGGGGTCCAATCAGAAGCCAATAGGCAATTGAATAATGCTAAACATTATGTCCTACTGGATCATTCCATTCAATATGAGACCCAAAACATGATTAAAATGATATTCTTGCAATTGCTTGAGAATAAGTTTATCACTTCCAAGCAATATACTTACCTGTTGGGCCCTGACGTACCCAGACCTAGACAATTTTACCTCCTCCCTAAAATTCATAAACCAGTGGAGGATCGGTCAGTGCTTTTTCAGATCCCTAGTGGCCGCCCAATTGTTTGTGATTGTGGATTGGAATCATATCGAATTGCAGAATATATTGACTATTTTATCAATTAGCAAACTCAAAGGGCTCAAATTACCATCTAGGGCATTTCTTTCTCAGTGGATAATAGCTCATTGTACACAAACATTGAAACCTCTTTAGGGTTTGTTATGGAAATTTTGAACTAAGGTGCATTTGAGAAATGTCTGCCTTTCTATTGGCTGATATGTAAATCTGTACTTTGATTGGGACACACATGTCTGTATAATATCAGAGGATTATTAGGTATTTCTGCCTAGAAGAAGGATGTATTCTTTGTCGTCCTATACATGTATGAATGAGTTACTAGTTAAAGATACCGAGAGGGGTCTGGTGTTTGAATAGGAGACATCCTTGACCGGCACGTGTGGATTAGAGGGGTACTCGTAAATCTGTATAAATCCCTTTAGTGTCTCTGTTGACTATCCAGACATTGTGTCTCCTCAGGAGTTGAGAAGGATAAGGTGGGGGGACAGCCCGCCCTTTGGGTAAACTCTTGTGACAAGACCAATGGCAGCATCTTACCACACCCCTTTTTCTATGGAATAAATACGGATTGTTCATGTATGGAGTTAGAGACACCTCAGACGATTATGTGTGTGTAAGCGGTTAACGTGTCTCTCATAATAGTCTCTGTGCATAATAGTTAATAAAACGGTTATAATGTACAAAGATAATTTTGTCTCTGTGTCCCTTACTCCGAGTGTCAATACATTGGAATTTCCATCACAGGTTGCAGGCAGTCAAACAGGCATTTGACAGGTTCCCGAATCCCCAGCGCCCACATAAAGAACTCTAACCCTAACCCTAATTAAGGTACCTTAATGATATATTTGCATTTGGGTAAGTTCTATGCAGGATTTTGAGTGCTTTTTGGATACCCTCAAAACACATCATTCTGCCATTACAATCTCCCACAATATACAAAGGGAAAGGCTTCAGTTCTTGGACACTCAAGTTTTCTTTGTGTCTTCGGTAGGCTTAACTAAATCATTGGCTACTAAAGCTTACTGTAAGGAGACTCATAAGCATGCCCTGCTACATAAGGCAAGTTATCATCCAAAACACACTTTCACAAGGATTATTCAATCTCAGTTGATCCGGTTCCATATAGAGGAGACTGCAACCATCCTTTTTAGAGCCATGGGGGCATGGGGTTATTCCAAGAATTTCCTTAGGGGGATAAAGGTAGATGTCAGTGAATTATTTGGTAAAGAAGGGGGTTACAATAAAACAGGAGAAACACATGATTTGTCATGACATACTCTGGGAGCTTGGGCGGGTTTAGCAGGGCCATGAGGTCTAATTTCCGGGAAGCTCAACAAGCTGTGGATGGGCTGCTACATTTTAGAGTAATCTCAGTCTATAGAAGAAGAAAAAAACCCAAGGATAGGTTAGTCCACTCTGCCTTCCAGACAAAAGGGGTTCCTAATAATATGGATAGATATTTGGAGAGGCCCAAATACATTGTTGACGCCTTTTCGGGTCTGTGGTTTCCCATAAGACAGAGGATCGAATTGTCCACTGTAAATCTGGTCTATGGAATGAAATGTAAACTATGCCAAAAGGTTTACATAGGGGAAACAAAGAAGGCATTACAAGTGAGACTCAAACAACATCTATACCATATAAGTAAACTTAATAAGAGTACTGTACTATACTTGCATTTTGGCCTATATGTGGTGGACAACTTGACCATCTTTGTTTTAGAGACAAATGGGAGCTGGTCCAGGACACAAAGGCAGGGGATGGAAAGAACTTGGATTGGTTGCTTCCAAACTGTATATCCTAAGGGTCTGAACGAAAAATATTAAACTTACCTTGGTAAGGAGGGACCTACATCTGTATCACAGGATTTAAAAATTACTAGATCATTTTAATTATGGATTGATACTCCTTTTGTGCCTTTCACAGATCCTTCGGGTTGGGAGCTCAAATTTGAATCAACATCCCCATTTATACAAAAATGTATCAGGAAGGATTTGGATTGATTTAGGAGATTCCAACCTGGGCCAGTCACTAATAGGAATGTCACACAATTGGAAGTTGATACTATTAAATCACTGGGTTCTAATCAGAGTATTGTTATTAAGCCTGCCAATAAGGGGTCGCAGATTGTAATCATGGATAGAGTGCCGTATTTGTTGGAAGACAATAAACAATTTAATATTGTTAAACATTATGTCCCATTGGCCCATTCAATTCAATCTGAAACTCACAACATGATTGGAATGATATTGTCAGAATTGCTTCAGAAGTTTATTACTTCCAAACAATTTACTTACCTGTTGGGCCCGGATGTACCTAAACCCAGACAATTTTATCTTCTCCTCAAGATTCATAAACCTTTGGAGAAGTGATCTGTTCCCTTTCAGATCCCTAGTGGCCACCTAATTGTGAATGACTGTGGATTGGAATCTTACTGGATCAATGAGTATATTGATTATTTTATTAACCCGTTATCAAAAAAACATGCATCCTATATGAAAGACATGTATGATTTTGTTAGTAAACTCAAAGGTCTTGAAATACCATTAGGGGCATTTTTATGCCTCAGTAGACATTAATTCATTATATACCAACATGGAAACTTCCTTGGGTTTGCAGGCTGTCAAACAGGCCTCTGATAGGTTTCCTGGCCCTCAGTGCCCAGATAAGGACATTTTTGATTTGTTGGAATTGAGTTTAATTAGAATTTTATTTTATTTGTAATAATACAATTTATCTAGAAATTTGCACCAGGCTTTGCTAACTTATACATATGTTTTTGTGAAGAAACAGTGTTCTTGAAGTGCAAGATCCTTCCTTTTTTATATCTGAGGTACCTTGACAACATCTTTGTTATTTGGTTTAATTCTACACCCGACTTTGAATGCTTTTTAGATACCCTTAAATAGCATCGTGGTTAGAGAAGCGGACCTGTAAACTTGGCAAAGCGAATTACGCATTATGAATTATTCCATATAGACGAAAACTTTGCTGTCTAAAAACGATACTACATTATAGTAAGCCTGAAATAAAACAGTTGACGGTTATATTGCAACTGTTTCTGGTGGAAGTACCCATTTGTGCATGCGTTTTGGGTCAGGATAGACAAACACATTTGTTGGGTTAAAAATACAGTAGTTACATTATAGTAAGTTTTAACTAAAACTGTACATGGTTATAATGCAAAATGAAAAAGTTAATCTTCAGTCTTGCTACAAATTGCTCAATTCTTATTCCTAGGAAGTTCGTAGATTATTAACTTTATTTGTGGGCTACAATAAAATGGTTTACGGTTAAACAGTATTGGAACTATTTCTGGTAGATTCCACAATTCTCACTTCTTTTCACTTGATGAAAAGGTTAGTTATCGTCACCTTTATTGATAGTTATACTATCAATGTCATTCATGAATGAAAGAAAAATGTATGTTATAAAATAAAAAAATACGTTCTTATGCCATGAAATGAAATAGCTTTAGCAGACTTGCTAGGAATTGCTCAATTCTTATGACTATTCCAGTAAGTTAGGCAAGGCAAGGCAAGGCAATTTTATTTATATAGCACATTTCATACACAATGGTCATTCAAAGTGCTTTACATAAATATCCATTTGACAGAGGTACTGTTACAGAAATAAGAAATAATAAAAACCATTAAGAATATAAAATCAAATACAGAACAGTGAAGAAATAAGAAAAATTAAAACCGTTAAAAATATAAAGTCAAATACAGTTTAGAATAAAAAATATAATAAAATAAAGGACAGTGAAAACAGTCGGACGGACAGTGGCACAGTGCTCATTCATTAAATGCAAAGTAAAATAGATGTGTTTTGAGTCTGGATTTGAATGTGACTACTGTAGGAGCACATCTGATCTCTTCTGGAAGCTGGTTCCAGCTGCGACTGGCATAATAGCTAAAAGCAGACTCTCCTTGCTTAGAGTGAACCCTTGGTATTTCTAGCTGATGTGATCCTAATGATCTGAGTGTTCGTTTGGGTTTATATTCATTGAGCATATCTGCAATGTATTGAGGTCCTAGGCCTTTGAACGATTTATATACCAGTAGTAATACTTTAAAATCGATCCTATATGTAACTGGCAGCCAGTGTAAAGACCTGAGGACTGGTGTGATATGATCATATTTTCTGGTTCTGCTGAGAATCCTGGCCGCGGCGTTCTGTACGAGCTGCAACTGTCTTATGGTCTTTTTGGGAAGGCCAGTGAGGAGTCCATTACAATAATCCACCCTGCTGGTGATGAAAGCATGCACTAGTTTTTCTAAGTCTTGACTAGAAACAAAGCATCTAATTCTTGCAATATTTTTCAGATGATAGTATGCTGATTTAGTTATTGCTTTGACATGACTACTGAAGTTAAGGTCTGACTCTAGAGACACACCGAGATTCCTGACTTGATTTTTAGTTGTTTGACCTTTAGAGTGAAGGTACGCGTTCACCTTGAGAACTTCATCTTTATTTCCAAAAGCAATAACTTCAGTTTTATCTTTGTTTAACTGAAGAAAGTTTTGGCACATCCAACTATTTATTTCATCAATGCATTGGAGCAGGGAGTCAATTGGGCTGTAATCGTTTGGCGATAGGGCTAAGTAGATCTGTGTGTCATCTGCATAGCTGTGATAAGAGATTTGGTTCTTTCTCATTATTTGGCTCATTGGGAGCATGTACAGGCATAAGCGGTTGTGAACGCAGCAATAAAAATGTTGCCGTAACGTGGTTTGATTGGTGTCTGTTTTTTGTAACGCCACTGTACCATCTCAACAGTGTCTGAGATGAACGAGAAATAACCAACATCTATTTCACTGGAAAAAAGGTAGTGGCTAAACTCCTCCGGATATGTAATTAACATTGTGTTCATAAGGTTAGTCCGCTCACCCATCTTACCCCAAAGACTATTCATTGCCAATTTAGCTAAAGATCACCTAGCACTGTTTACAACAATGTTTTCCTTGTCAAGCTGCACACCCTCCTTTTCATGATATTCACGGATATACCGGTCTTTAGCCTCATCGTCAACCACAGATGGTGGCAAGCCACTAGCTTCCTGCTTGTGCTTCAGGAATGTTCTCATGTAATCTGCAAAAAGATCATCTGATTTCCTGGTGAAATCCCAGACTTCAAATATTTCCACAATGCTATAACGTTTCTCAACAGCCTTAACCAGCTCAATAGAAACCCAGGTACCGGTTAAAGATCTTTCTGAATCAGTATGTGAACAATCAGTTACCTGGTTTTCAGACTCTGCACATAATCTACACAATGGAAAGAACAGCTTACCACCAACCCTGTGTGGTAAAACAGGGTGATAAAGGCCTTTCGGTGGACACACTGTAGCCTTAACAATACCAAAGTAGTTGTCTAGTGGTTTGAAATCTCGAAAGATTATGTCTGGATGCCCAATCGGATAAGTCTTTGTGTTGTTGCAGAATGGGTAAAGACTACAGACATCGTTATACTGAACAGTCTCCCCTTCTCGAGCCGTAAACTTCAGATGAATCACATTAGTACGACCGCCAAAAAGAGCATCCCGAGGGTCAAGGCGCTCTGGAGCACCAAAGGTCTTCAAGAAAGCTTTGACATCTGCTTGACATCTGTTTTTAAGCCGGTTCCACTCACACTTCCATATGTATTGAACATGTATGTTGTGTTGTTCTTTCAAAGCCTCTAGCTTTGTCAACCATTGCTGGTGCATCAACCCATACTGAATTTTTGTCATTGGATTGATGCTTGTTGAACAATTACACTTTGGGTGACCGTGCCAGAAACAACAGAAATTCATAGACCTTGCTAAAACCATCGCGTTCAGCATATCCATCAACGTAGTAGGCACCGATTTTCACTTCACCCCTGTTCAGGGCGTGCTGTATTGATATATTCTCATCGGAGGCCACATATTCAAGCTACTGGATTGAGCTGTTTGAGAATGTCTTCTGACAACGGTTGTAGTTGTCTGAGGGGACCAATGCAATGGTGTCCTTGGTGAGGAATCTGTTGCAAAAGACTTTCATGCAAGCCGAAGCAATCGTAATTGACCGGAATGGGTCAACACCACCACACTCCAGGAACTCGAGTCTGTAGCGCATACAACCCTCTCTCAAGATGACCACATCATTCACGCAGTAAGCCTTTATTTCATCCTGCATGACAAAGGGGTCTGCGGAAACAGTTGCATACCATTGCAAAAACTCATCTTTTTCTTTAGCCATCATGGTATTCACACCATAGTAATGCGGTTCTGGATGGGGGCCAACATAGTTCTCATTCTCCTTGATGTTAAACGTGTAAGGAAAGTAGCCTTTTTTCGAATCCTTAAAACCCATAGCACTTGGCAAGGCTGACAGCTTCATAGGTAGAAAGCAATGACTATCAATGTATCTCTGATTGAATGTGCTGTCTGTAAAAATCATGAGCTTGCTACCATTAGCAATAAGTGTCGTGCCAATACCATTGTTAGCAAGGTACTGCATCAAGATGTAACCATCGAAAACTTTAGAGTTGTGTGCTATAAATGTGTAGTCATTATATTTCGGTTGCCTAAACTTTTGAAAAAAAGCAGTGACACAACCATCTCCGGCAGAACACCACGTCTTGTTATCAAAGCTTATTGCACAAGAAAAAATTTGCAGTGTGTACACCATTCACCGGATTGGCAATAGTCTCAAAATCATAGAATATGTAGCGCTCACTGGGGTCCTCGGGCTTGGAGGGTTTTATAAAACACTGATGATTCATTTCAACCGCCAGATCCACGTTACAATTGTGACATATGTTAGCCATGCACCTGTGCACTTTATAGTTGGTAATACTAACATTGTAATAACGGCCGCAATCAACACAGTATTTCTTCTGGTCACACCTGCTAACCCAACGATCCACACTTTTGTGGTGCTTCAAACGTTTATGCTGGCTATAACAAAAATCCGAATAATATCCGTTTACAGTCAGGGCACTGCTTTGTGTTACGGGGTTGGGTATGACAATCTTCATGAAGACAGACACTACAGATATGTTTACAACCATGATCACCACGTGTGTTGAAACCGGTATAGCACCAGTCACAGACATAAGACACACCCAGAAAACCCTTCAGAATCATGATGCCATAGAAATGGTTATCGTGTAAGTACATAAAGACAGTTGTAGGGTGGGTTTCCTCGCTGTTTTGAAACTTGGTAAAGTGACCATCCCGTGTTCGGTGAAAGACAACAATTTTACACCCTGTCATTTCTTCAAACCGAACAATATCTGTGAATGCCACACAATCAGCTAATGCTAATGTAACTCACGACCATTAACCAGGGACCCAGGATATGTGTACTGCGGGTTCAACATACCCATCAAACAAACAGAAAAACATGTAGACTCATTATTCACAGCCACATATAAATGTCTTATTTTTTTATTGATAATCTGATCTATCAACAATGTTTGAGCTTTACGTCGCGGGGCACCACCCTCACGGTTTTTGACTATTTTTACCACCAGTTCTAGTGATTCATCAATCATAATTTCGGCATTACTCTGCATAACACTTTCAAGTAAATTACCAAACGTGCGTTCATTATATTCATCCGCTCTCATGGTCACATGTACGGGGTCTATCAGAGATTCACCAACCAACTCAATCTGCAGACGATCACCAGGCCCATGTACAAAGTCTGAAGCTCTAACAATCAAAGTATCCAAGCCTGTGTAGATGTAGTGATTGTATAAGTTAGTGAACTGTTATAAGCTGTTGTAACCAATGTAGATGTATTGATTATATAAGTTAGTGAACTGTTATAAGCTGTTGTAACCAATGAAACAAAATATTAAATGTCTGTAATATGAACCGAAACTGAAGGAGCAAGTAGGAGAATAGGAAACCCTGTTTAAGCAGTTGCCGGGGAGAGAAAGATTTAGTATGTCTGTTTTGTGAGAAACAGGTCACAGGTCAGAGACACACACACATAGTCGGACAGACAAGACAGAAACCAGAAAGGGGGGCAAGGGGATACTTGCAGTTATCCTATAAGGAATAAAACTGGGATTGGGCCAATGGCACACACTTTGTAAGTTAACGCCTCTATCTTTTGGGCGTAGTAGAAGTATAAAAATGATGTTTTGAATGTTGATCCTTAGACATTGTGCGGCGACACGTGTCTCCAGAAGCTTCTGTAATAAATGGACGTATAACTACGGTAATTGCCCTGACTCCCTGTGTTTTATTCTCCTTTCCAACAAACCAACTCGGGGAAGTGTTAGACTTCAACACCTGCCATAATACTTGCGTAGAATGTGCCAAAATCACCAACTTCACCAGTATTTTGTAAATGTATCAACTGTCGTAATTCAACATTGTCAAACGCATTACGTTGTATAACTCTAACATCGCCATCACTGCACTGAGTTTGCATCAGAGAGCTCGAAGGAGTGTCAACTAGATTGTGTGAAAAATGGGGTCTACTAAGCTTGGTTAACAAGCCTTGTATCTGAGGATTATTGTGTGCATCGCTGTGTAACAAAGTAACGTTTGGTTCATTTGTATTTTGGGGTGTGGTCGATTGATTATGTGTAGAGGTTGTTGGCTGTTCCATGTCTGGTCTGTTGTTAGCATTATCTTTCGCCATTTCTCTGGTTTAACGTGTAAATAACAATCCACTTTTCAGGTTTAAATATTTTAACTCAAACATACATTTACATACAGCGCAGTTTTGAAGAGTTGGCTGTATTACATGTATTATAGAATGTTGTACCAAGGGTCAGTATGCATAGTCATAATTGTTAATAACACTTTAGAACAAGACTAAAAATGTCTGTAAATAATTAAACTTACACAAAGTATCTGCTCAGGTTGTGTAAGATCACAGTCTGACCGCCCAGTCCAACTGACGCAGATGCTGGTCACTTGAACTAAATACAAATAGGATTAACAAGCGTATACAGGTAATTAAAGCTGATTAACAATGTCAAAAGTCTACTTACCAAGATTTGGAGGTCCAAAAATGTGTTTACCAAACACGGTCAGTGTTTAATTCCGCCCTAAACCAGAGATTTAAACAGGCAATATGAAAGACAGCTAAAAATGAATGTATTCCGCAATCGTAAAATTTACACATTCTTAAAAAGTTCAAATGTCTCGTTTGTATTTGCATCACAATTCAAATAAATTACTTTAAATAAAATTACTTGTACTTACAACAGAAACGATATACTCCACGCTTGAAACAACAGCTGACTTTTTGGATGCTGCGGGGTTTAATTACTGTCTTCACATCGCAGCCAGGGCGCCTCCAGCAAGTCACGCCTCTTAACTTTGTCATTGGTTACATGTCATCGTTCTTCACGTTCGATTCAAATTGTGTTAGAACTATACAGGCTGCAATGATACAAATTCAGGATAAAACATAACTATTTAGTTCTGATTATTGTAGCCGTTTGGCAACCAAATATATTGATACATCCTGTCTGGTAGAACCGCCATTCTCGTTAATTTACGCGGCTCAGCCGTGACATCACGCCATATAATTGTATTTATTAACGATAAACTCATCTGCTTTCATATAAACACTGGCTATTGTCACCATTTTGTTATTAGTTCAACAGTTCATCAGTTCAACATTTAACAAACACAGGACCATAATACAGCAATACAAAATCAGATTTCACGAGTTGGTCATTAAGAGAATGCAACACATCTTCACCCGGAAGTGACAGCATAAGGCCATACTAACACAAATACTACAGTATTTTTTTTTAACCAACGTTGCCTATTATTAAACATTTCTACCAATGTGTGGAAAACAATCTTGCGTTGATTTCTGTTGTACCATTTCAAAAGACGCCTTTACGAATGTTTTAATTACCTGAAATAACTTATCCTTACCTGTCAACGATTCGCCGTTGTTCATGCAAATTTATACGCTACCTTGCGGGTAACTTTGTAACGTTTTTGCCCTATAATGCAACTTAGAAGTTAGGGTTAGAAGACTTAAAGAACCATTTTTATTACAAAACTCACCATTGCTCATACATACACTTGTTCTTATTTATAACAATATTTTAAAACCCACACCACGACACAATCCACCTTTGCGCAATGTGTGGTTGGCCCGGCCCATGGAAACTCCTTCAAAATAATAGCATTGCTCATACGATGTTAGTTTGCTGTAATGCTGTGTTGGACTACAAACCGTGAGACACTGGATGAGTTCTAACCTGCATGTACTACAGTTTGTATTGGTGGTTATTTAGGGACCATTACTACAGGGCAGATATCACCTTGAAGCCCATCTCTTGTTAAAATGAAAGTTGGGCTAAAACTATCCAAAATCATAAATCCCTACCCACCCCCTTCTTTATATCTTACAGAAAAAACATGTCTCTCACGTGTAACTCCGGGTTTGTGGAAAAACACCATGTTACAACCACATTGTAAAACATGGAAGTTTACATCTGTACCACATGGCATTTGAACCCTGGCACCAAACAACTTACCGCTGACACAACACTGGGAATTTAACATTCCGGAACCCAAAGCCCCATTTGTTAATTAACATTCTGGAACCCTAAGCCCCATTTGTTAATCATCAAACATAACCCACCTGTTATAACACTAGTCTGGTTTGCTCATCAGGCGTTGTAAAACATCAAACACTGACACATCAATGTAATCATAAATCACAAAGTCACCGGACATGCATACGTCACTCCTGAAGTCCCGCCCTAACACACGTCATACAGGAAGTCCCACCCTAACATACGTCATACAGGAAGTCCCACACTAACATACGTCATAACGGAAGTCCCACCCTACAAACCGGATGTCCCGCCCACCAGTCACATCAATATGGAAGTCCCTCCCCCCAGGGCCATAAATCACCATTCTGACACATTATACCCTACACTAACTACTTAGGGTACAAGGCTCATTCAAGTTACAACAGCACACACTGTATTTCACTGAAATTACAGTGAAGAAATAATCTAATCTCATCTTCATCCGCTTATCCGTATCGGGTCGCGGGGGCAGCAGCTCCAGCAGAGGACCCCAAACTTCCCTTTCCCGAGACACATTTGCCAGCTTTGACTGGGGGATCCCGAGGCGTTCCCAGGCCTGGGGGCATCCTTACCAGATGCCCGAACCACCTCAACTGGCTCCTTTCGACGCAAAGGAGCAGCGGCTCTACTCCGAGTTCCTCACGGATGGCTGAGCTTCTCACCCTATCCCTAAGGGAGAAGCCAGCCACCCTTCTGAGAAAACCCATTTCAGCCGCTTGTGCCGCCTGATCTTGTTCTTTCGGTCATGACCCAGCCTTCATGACCATAGGTGAGGGTAGGAAAGAAAATTGACCGGTATATCGAGAGCTTTGCCTTCCGGCTCAGCTCTGTTTTCGTCACAACGATGCGGTAAAGAGAATGCAATACCGCCCCTGCTGCTCCGATTCTCCGGCCATTGTACCCTCACTCGCGAACAAGAACCCGAGATATTTGAACTTCTTAACTTGGGGTAACGCCTCATTCCCTACCCGGAGAAGGCACTCCATCGGTTTCCTGCTGAGAGCCATGGCCTCTGATTAAGAGGTGCTAATCATCATCCCAACCGCTTCGCACTCGGCTGCGAACCGGTCCAGTGAGTGCTGAAGGTCACAGACCGTTGATGCCATCAGAACCACATCATCCGCAAAAAGCAGCGATGAGATCCCCAGGGCATGTTATGGAAATTTTGAACTAAGGTGCATTTGAGAAATGTCTGTCTTTCTATTGGCTGGTATGTAAATCTGTACTTTGATTGTGACACACATGTCTGTATAATATCAGAGGATTATTAGGTATTTGGGCCATGTCCTCCTGCCTAGAAGAAGGATGTATTCTTTGTCGTCCTATACATGTATGAATGAGTTACTAGTTAAAGATGTCGAGAGGGGTCTGGTATTTGAATAGGAGACATCCTTGACCGGCACGGGTGGATTAGAGGGATACTCGTAAATCTGTATAACCCTTTAGTGTCTCTGTTGACTATCTAGACATTGTGTCTCCTCAGGAGTTGAGAAGGATAAGGTGGGGGGACAGCCCGCCCTTTGGGTAAACTCTTATGTGACAAGACAGATGGCAGCATCTTACCACACCCCTTTTCTAAGTAATAAATACGGATTGTTCATGTATGGAGTTAGAGACTCCTCGGATGATTATGTATGTAAGCGTTTGACTCGTCTCTCTCATTTGCAAATGACTCAATAAACGTGAAATTGCGCCAAGAGAACTTTGTCTCTGTTTATTAATCCTTTAAATGTGTTGATACATGGAATTTCCACCACAGGCACCAAACTGCAACCCCTCCCCACCCCGACTACGCCTCGATATCCTGTCCATAAAAGTTACAAACAGGATTGGTGACAAAGCGCAGCCCTGGCGGAGGCCAACCCCCACCTGGAACGAGTCCGAATTACTACCGAGAACCCGAACACAGCTCTCACTTTGGACGTACATGGATTGGATAGCCCTCAAAAGGGACCTCCTCACCCCATACTCCCGCAGCACCTCCCACAGAAACTCCCGGGGGACCCGGTCAAACGCCTTCTCCAGATCCACATAACACATGTAGACAGGATGGGCATATTCCCAGGCCCCCTCCAGGATCCTTGCAAGAGTAAAGAGCTGGTCAGTTGTTCCGCGACCAGGACGGAATCCGCATTGTTCCTCTTCAATCTGAGGTTCGACTTTCTGCCGAACCCTCCTTTCCAGTACCTTTGAGTAGACTTTCCCAGGGAGGCTAAGAAGTGTGATACCCCTGTAATTGGCACACACCCTCTGGTCCCCCTTTTTGAACAGGGGAACCACCACCCTGGTCCTCCACTCCTTAGGCACTTTCCCCGACTCCCACGTAATGTTGAAGAGGCGTGTCATCCAAGACATCCCCTCCACACCCAAAGCTTTCAACATTTCAGGACGGATCTCGTTAATCCCCGGAGCTTTGCCACTGTGGAGTTGTTTGACTACCTCAGTGACTTCTGCCATGGAGATTGACGATGCTTCCCCATCAGCCTCCAGCTCTGCCTCCACTAAAGAGGGCGTGTTAGTAGGATTTAGGAGTTCCTCAAAGTGTTCCTTCCATCGCCCAATTACCTCCTCAGTTGAGGTCAACAGTGTTCCATCCTTACTGTGCACAGCTTGGATAGTTCCCCGTTTTCCCCTCCTGAGGTGGCGGACAGTTTTCCAGAAACACCTTGGTGCCGACCGAAAGTCCTTCTCCATGGCTTCCCCAAACTCCTCCCACACCTGCTGTTTTGACTCTTTCACAGCAGAGGTTGCAGCCCTTCGGGTCTGTCGGTACACTGCAACCGTCTCCGGAGTCCTCCGGGATAACATATCCTGGAGGGCCTCCTTCAGTCAGACGGCTTCCCTGACCACCGGTGTCCACCAGGGTGTTCGAGGGTTACCACCCCTTGATGCACCTATGACCTTTAGACCACAGCTCCCCGCCGCAGCTTCTGCAATGGAGGTTTTGAACATCAACCACTCAGGTTCAATGCCCCCAACCTCCACAGAGATGCCAGAAGAGCTCTGCCGGAGGTGTGAGTTGAAGATCTTTCGGACATGGGCCTCCTCCAGACGTTCCCAGTTCACCCGCACTACCCGTTTGGGTTTTCCCGGTCTGTCCAGAGTCTTCCCCCACCCCCTGACCCAACTCATCACCAGATGGTGATCGGTTGACAGCCCCGCCCCTCTCTTTACCCAAGTGTCCAAAACATGCGATCTCAGATTCGATGACACGATCACAAAATCAATCATCGACCTTCGGCCTAGGGTGCTCTGGTACCACGTACACTTATGAGCATCCTTGTGTTCGAACATGGTGTTCGTTATAGATAATCCATGACTAGCACAGAACTCTAACAACAAAGGACCACTCGAGTTCAGATCAGGGAGGCCGTTCCTCCCTATCACACCTCTCCAGGTGTCTCCATCATTGCCCACGTGTGCATTCAAGTCCCCCAGCAGAATTATGGAGTCCCCTACTGGAGCCCCATACAGGACTCCATTCAGGGTCTCCAAGAAGGCCAAGTACTCCGAACTGCTGGTTGGGGCATATGCACAAACAACAGTCAGAGATTCCCCCCCCACAACACGTAGGCGTAGGGAGCGCTCCACCTCCCTCACCAGTTCCGGTTCCTTCCCCCACAGAGAGGTGACGTTCCACGTCCCCAGAGACAGCCCCTGCTGCCCGGGTTTGGTCCATCGAGGCCCCTGGCCTTCACTGCCACCCATATGGCAGTGCACACGACCCCAGCGGTTCCTCCCATGAGTGGTGGGCCCATAGGATGGAGAGGGGGGTGCCACGTTGCTTTTTCGGGCTATGCCCGACCGGGCTCCGTGGCAAACCCGGCCACCGGGCGCTCACCGGCGAGCCCTCCCTCTGGGCCTGGCTTCAGATGGGGGCCCCGGGCTTCCTCCGGGCAGGGTAACTCCTCTTCTTCCTCATTTAAACATGGAGTATTATTGAACCATTCTTAGTCTGGCTCCTCCCCTGAGACCACTTTGCCATGGGAAACCCTACCAGGAGCACTAAGGCCCGGACAACACAGCCCTCAGGTTCATAGGAACACACAAACCTCTCCACCACGATAAGGTGATGGCTCCCGGAGAGGACAGTGAAGAAATGAGAGAGATAATCACAAAAGTGATATGGTGATGTATCCTCACTGAAAACTTTAGTGTAAGGAGGAAAATATTGCGATTTCCCCAGGAACTTGGGTGGAGACCAAAGCAATCGATCTCAGGCTCATAGATTAAAAGCACTTAGTAGATCACAGATTAACACTTTGACCCTTAAAGTAGGCACCACAAAAGAAAGTAATCAATATAACGTTTTATAACCACAATTATGAATTTTTCACCTATGAACTAGTCCTGAAAGCATGAACTTTTTAACCTTAGATATTTTAAGATCCTCACATATTATGAACGTACTAATACCTTTTAGTGCATAACAGGCTATGAGTATTTCCTTTAACCTGTCACAAGGGCATCTGTAGGCATAACATCCTTACATTTTTCAGATCAGTCATGTCTGGAGAACAAAGCCCTAATGGTCCACAGTAAAGGTGTTGACTTTGACATTTGGCCAGAGGGTTAGGTTCCTGATGGCGGGAAGGTGTCTTTTAAGCTGTACTTGATGGATAAAGGCACACGTCAAAAAGACTCAGAAGGAAACTGTATGCCAGAAGGAAGTGGCAAGGCTAGCGCAGATGCTTGAAGAGATGAAGGACTAAACAGACAGCTCCCCCACCTATGACCATTTATACACACGTATCCATTTTCACTTTTTTAATCTGATACATTTTGTTTTTTTATTTAACCTGCCCCAAAAATACCTTTTTTTCTGTTCAATTGATACATTGTATATATTAGTTTTCTTTTAACAAGACTGGAGATGTATGTATATTAAAAACAAATTACCTGTCCTCGCCTCAGGTCATCATCATTCCAAATATACGTATTCATATTACATATGAAGCTAATTACACTTATTGAATGGTCTAAAATAAAAATTATTTTATCAAAATTTTATTTAAACAGGGAACACAGTCTGACACCAAAGTCTATTTTACAGTTGGGCCCTGCATATGCATGTTAATAACACATACATTGCAGGTTCAATGATTAAAAACATAATTTTTATGAAGTTTACCTCAACCACAAAGAGTGTCTATGAATTGTATGGCTTTTGCCAGTAATAGGCTTTACCAGTATCTACTAACTTCCAACTTGGAATAGTCAAAACAATGGAGCAATTGCTAGTGAGACTGAATTTTCTTCACAGACAAATCTATTTCTTTTCATGGCACAACAACATTAGTTTTTCATTAGTGAATGGCATTGATACAATAACTATCAATATAGATGACGATAATTGACTTTCTCGTCAAGTGAAAAGACAAGAGAATGTTGGAAACCCCTACAAAAGCATGCACAGATGAGTCCATGGAAAATCCACCAGGAATAGTTGCAATACAACCCTAATTTTTTTATTTGTACGCTTACTATAACATATATACTGAAGGTTACAGCCAGCAAAGTATTTGCACATCTGGAACAAATCCAAATGCATACTTTAACTGTGAGAAGAATAAACATCTAATTTGCCTAAAATATCAATTTCACTGGAATATATACAGTGGGGAGAACAAGTATTTGATACACTGCCGATTTTGCAGGTTTTCCCACTTAGAAGCATGTAGAAAGTCTATAATTTTTATCATAGGTATTCTTCAACTGTGAGTGACGGAATAAAAAAAAAAGTCCAGAAAAACACATTTTATTGCATGACATAACTATTTGATACACCAGAAAGGCAGAACTTAATATTTGTTACAGAAAACTTTGTTTGCAATTACAGAGATAATACGTTTCCTGTTGTTATTGACCAGGTTTGCACACACTGCAGCAGGGATTTTGGGCCACTCCTCCCTACAGACCTTCTCCAGAACCTTCAGGTTTCGGGACTGTTGCTGGGCAATACAAACTTTCAGCTCCCTCCAAAGATTTTCTATGGTGTTCAGGTCTGGAGACTGGCTAGGCCACTACAGGACCTTGAAATGCTTCTTACAAAGCCACTCCTTCGTTGCCCGGGCGGTATGTTTGGGATTATTGTCATGCCGAAAGACCCAAACACGTTTCATCTTCAATGCCCTTGCTTACATATTCACTCAGTATTCATTCTCTTCCAAACACAAAGAGTTGAGTTTTTACCAAAGAGTTCTATTTTGGTTTCATCTGACCACATGACATTCTCCCAATCCTCTTCTGGATCATCCAAATGCTCTCTAGCAAAACTCAGACGGGCCTGGACATGTACTGGCTTAAGCAGGGGGACACGTCTGGCACTGCAGGATTTGAGTCCATGGTGGCGTAGTGTGTTACTGATGGTAGCCTTTGTTACTTTGGACCCAGCTCTCTGCAGGTCATTCACTAGGTCCCCCCGTGTGGTTCTGGAATTTTTGCTCACCGTTGTTGTGATCATTTTGACCCCACTGGGTGAGATCTTGCATGGAGCCCCGGATCGAGGGAGATTATCAGTGGTCTTGTATTCCATTTTCTTCCTGTTTCTTATAATTGCTCCCACAGTTGATTTCTTCATACCAAGCTGCTTACCTATTGCAGATTCAGTCTTCCCAGCCTGGTGCAGGTCTACAATTTTGTTTCTGGTGTCCTTTGACAGCTCTTTGGTCTTGGCTATAGTGGAGTTCAGAGTGTGACTGTTTGAGGTTGCGGACAGGTGTCTTTTATACTGATTACAAGTTCAAACAGGTGCCATTAATATAAGTAACGAGTGGAGGACAGAGGAGTCTCTTAAAGAAGAAGTTACAGGTCTGTGAGAGCCAGAAATCTTGCTTGTTTGTAGGTGACCAAATACTTATTTTCCACCATAGTTTACCAATAAATTCATTTAAAATCATACAATGGGATTTTCTGGATTTTCTGTTCTCATTTTGTCTCTCATAGTTGAAGTTTACCTATGATGAAAATTACAGGCCTCTCTCAACTTTTAAGTGGGAGAACTTGCACAATTGGTGGCTGACTAAATACTTTTTTGCCCCACTGTAGATGGCTTTCCAGATGTAAGTAAATCTAAAGCAATTAATGCTTTTGTCATTCAGACTAGCCAACACTGATAGCCAAGGCAACAGCGTGAGTGGGTTAGGGCCCACATAGACACATGACACCCCTCAGACTAGTCTAATTACACACAACTGAGCTCAGCAATAAAATATCACAATTCATTACAATAAAGGAGGAGGCCATGCCCCAAGGATGCATTAATCTCTGCTACTTACCAGTTCAGTTAAACCACTGGCCACAAACAGGGGAGTGGACAACCCTCAAGAATGTTTCCAACAAGTTTAGTACCACACAAGTAGGCTTGGTTGGTATGGATTCAGCTTAGCATTGACCATGAGTTTTTGCCTCATGGGTTGTAATTTGGTTTATTACCTAGTAAGCATTTCAGTTAGGGTTGTCAGGTAGAAATGGCGAGAAAGAGAACAGGTAGACCTGTCAGCAAAAAAGTATAAGCAGAAACATGGAACATTGACAGAAAATATGAGTATATCTAAGTTTATGAACATAAATACAAAGAGTTGTCATTAGAAAAAAAATATTTTGTAATTTTAAATAAATGCTGTTATATTTGTTTATGAATTAGACAATGCTTGCATTAAATAATATATTTTAAATACTTGAACATAGTTTTGCAGTGCAGCATGCCAAATGACACACAGGCGACACATTGTCACGGAATATCTGTTTCAGGTTTGGTATCACTTATGTATTCACATAAGGGCTAGGGATATTGACAATTACCCATGCAAATGAATCATGCTAAGACAGGGAAAGATTTTTCTGAAAAATTGTTTAGGATTCCAATAATGAAATAAAATGATATTTGAACCAGCCTTTAACTCCAAGACCATCTTTGAAAGGGAAAGCCTAAAAATGAAATCATAGTATAAAGTATGTACAATTCTCAGGAATGTATCCAATGGGATACACTCACAATAGCCAAACGTATTTGCAGCAAATCATGAATATATTTCAGGAAATTGCTGAGCATGTATCAGAAATAAAGACCCATAATCATTTAAAATGTATTAATGGAATTTCACAACAGGTGTAGCACTTCAGGATTAAAACCCAAATGTTAAATGGATGACATGCACTGCAATGTTGTTTTAACCTTTTATTGGGTATAAATATAATTTCACCTGATTTCAGTACATAGATATGATTTTCAGGAAATACTTGGTTATATTAGCAATGTTCAGTTCTTCAAACATTTGTCCATCTGTCATTGCTCTGATCGGAGAATGCTGTAGAACCATGGGGGACTGAAATATGGCATATGTTTGGAATACCAGCTTCTGGTAAGGTAGTATTGTATGACCTTTCCTGCAGTCTTTCCGTGGTTTTCATTTGTCCATGTGGTGGCACTGTAGAGCCACAAGACTTTCACTGAACCTAAAGTTTAGAAAAGAGTCTTAGCAGTGAAAATTGTGAATGCCATGACGTCAGGCGTGTGCAAATGAGACTTTTACTTCCAGAGATAGTTGAAGTTGAAGGACAGCCAATCACAAGCCAGATATTCAAATTAGCATGAAAGTAATGAGGTTTAGGGCTGTTTAAAGTTGACTGGTGCTGTATTACTCGATTTTAGTGCAGCATTTGATGGCATAGATCACATCTACTCATAGGTAAATTAGAATGCTATGGATTTAGTCCAACTGCCATCAAATTTATTAAGAGTTATCGCACATGTAGGACGCAACGGGTTTATTACACTGGCAGCTGGTCTCAATCTAAGGTCTGTCTTGGACCACATTTCTTACGCCATTTTCACAAATGATATACCATTTGTTTTGTGTAAGCAACTGTACAAATGTATGCTCATGATTCCACATGTATTATGCTGCAAAAAGTGTCAGTGAACTGGATTATGTTTTATCAGCCGAGTTAAATGTGGTTTCTGATTGGATGAAACAAAATAAGTTGGTGCTGAATGTATCAAAAACCTAATCAATTATCTTGGGATCGAGTCATAAATTGTCATTAATACCAAAGATGAGTTTGAACTCGTCTGGGGAACCTATAGAACAGGTAGATAAAGTAAAATTACAGGGCATGATGGTGGATTGTAAGGTGTCAATGGTAGACCATATTGATATTATCGTGAAGAAGATGGGTAGTGGAATCTGTATGGTGAGGAAATGTGTTTCTTATGTCTCTACACACATTGTGGAGCAGGTGGCTAAATCTTACATTTTATGTCATTTGGATTATAGTTTCCCCGTATGGTCATCTATATCTAAAGGTCAACTAAGAAAATTACAAATGACCCAAAACAGAGTTGACATGTTAGTAGTATTACATTGTCCCACTAGAACAAACACTATAAGTATGCACTGTCAGTCTGTTTTTGTTGCCAGGCCGCAGCCCTGGCCCTCTGTTTTGACCGGCGGAGGGAGTGTGGGGATACAGGCCGCCACCTCCCTGGCAGCGATGTGTGGGGGAGGATGCCGGCCACCGCGTCCCTGGCAGCAGTGGGTGATGAGGGGATGCGGTGGTGAACGAGGCCAACTCCTCCATGGCGGCCGCCGTTTTACCTTGAATATAGTGCAATAGTTGAAGTAAGCTGACAAATTTAGATTGTGTTGTCTATGCCTTTAATGTTAGACCGAGATGCTGTTTGGTTGTAACACATCTGCCTATCTCTTTGGCATGGTTTAGGTATCTGTTAGGGAAATTTCTTTTATTGATGTGTTCCTACTGACTAAAGGACTGAGTTCCCATGTTTGGATGAGACAAGTAATGTAGTTAGAGGGGGATCTGGTGTTTGCCTGGGGAGGCATCCTCGACCGGCACCAGCAGATTAAATGGTTACTTGTAAACCAGAAAATCTGTATAGCCCTTTTAGGGTTAGTGTTAACCCATAGTTCATGAAAGAGTATTAGCAGTAAAATTAGACACCAGTCCCTTGCAATTCAGAGCTTTAGTTCCAAAGATAATCAAAGTAAAAGGACAGCCAATCACAAGCCAGATATTCAAATGAGTGTCAAAGTAATCATGGTAAACGGTCGTTTTGTAAAGAATTTTACTGGGCAATTGAAATTGCCCCAGTCCTCTGGTCCCTATGTGATAAAATGTAACCCTAACCCTAATAAGTATGTGAGAGGGAAGAGTGGGTTAAAAACCATCACTGAAAGAAATAAAAGGAATTTTGTCTATGAGGATGTGGTGGAGGGGGTGGGAGGGAGGGCCGAAAGTTAGGGTTAGGGTTAGGGTTAGGGTTAGGGTTAGGGTTAGGGTTAGGGTTAGGGTTAGGGTTAGGGTTAGGGTTAGGGTTAGGGTTAGGGTTAGGGTTAGGGTTAGGGTTAGGGTTAGGGTTAGGGTTAGGGTTAGGGTTAGGGTTAGGGTTAGGGTTAGGGTTAGGGTTAGGGTTAGGGTTAGGGTTAGGGTTAGGGTTAGGGTTAGGGTTAGGGTTAGGGTTAGGGTTAGGGTTAGGGTTAGGGTTAGGGTTAGGGTTAGGGTTAGGGTTAGGGTTAGGGTTAGGGTTAGGGTTAGGGTTAGGGTTAGGGTTAGGGTTAGGGTTAGGGTTAGGGTTAGGGTTAGGGTTAGGGTTAGGGTTAGGGTTAGGGTTAGGGTTAGGGTTAGGGTTAGGGTTAGGGTTAGGGTTAGGGTTAGGGTTAGGGTTAGGGTTAGGGTTAGGGTTAGGGTTAGGGTTAGGGTTAGGGTTAGGGTTAGGGTTAGGGATAGGGTTAGGGTTAGGGTTAGGGTTAGGGTTAGGGTTAGGGTTAGGGTTAGGGTTAGGGTTAGGGTTAGGGTTAGGGTTAGGGTTAGGGTTAGGGTTAGGGTTAGGGTTAGGGTTAGGGTTAGGGTTAGGGTTAGGGTTAGGGTTAGGGTTAGGGTTAGGGTTAGGGTTAGGGTTAGGGTTAGGGTTAGGGTTAGGGTTAGGGTTAGGGTTAGGGTTAGGGTTAGGGTTAGGGTTAGGGTTAGGGTTAGGGTTAGGGTTAGGGTTAGGGTTAGGGTTAGGGTTAGGGTTAGGGTTAGGGTTAGGGTTAGGGTTAGGGTTAGGGTTAGGGTTAGGGTTAGGGTTAGGGTTAGGGTTAGGGTTAGGGTTAGGGTTAGGGTTAGGGTTAGGGTTAGGGTTAGGGTTAGGGTTAGGGTTAGGGTTAGGGTTAGGGTTAGGGTTAGGGTTAGGGTTAGGGTTAGGGTTAGGGTTAGGGTTAGGGTTAGGGTTAGGGTTAGGGTTAGGGTTAGGGTTAGGGTTAGGGTTAGGGTTAGGGTTAGGGTTAGGGTTAGGGTTAGGGTTAGGGTTAGGGTTAGGGTTAGGGTTAGGGTTAGGGTTAGGGTTAGGGTTAGGGTTAGGGTTAGGGTTAGGGTTAGGGTTAGGGTTAGGGTTAGGGTTAGGGTTAGGGTTAGGGTTAGGGTTAGGGTTAGGGTTAGGGTTAGGGTTAGGGTTAGGGTTAGGGTTAGGGTTAGGGTTAGGGTTAGGGTTAGGGTTAGGGTTAGGGTTAGGGTTAGGGTTAGGGTTAGGGTTAGGGTTAGGGTTAGGGTTAGGGTTAGGGTTAGGGTTAGGGTTAGGGTTAGGGTTAGGGTTAGGGTTAGGGTTAGGGTTAGGGTTAGGGTTAGGGTTAGGGTTAGGGTTAGGGTTAGGGTTAGGGTTAGGGTTAGGGTTAGGGTTAGGGTTAGGGTTAGGGTTAGGGTTAGGGTTAGGGTTAGGGTTAGGGTTAGGGTTAGGGTTAGGGTTAGGGTTAGGGTTAGGGTTAGGGTTAGGGTTAGGGTTAGGGTTAGGGTTAGGGTTAGGGTTAGGGTTAGGGTTAGGGTTAGGGTTAGGGTTAGGGTTAGGGTTAGGGTTAGGGTTAGGGTTAGGGTTAGGGTTAGGGTTAGGGTTAGGGTTAGGGTTAGGGTTAGGGTTAGGGTTAGGGTTAGGGTTAGGGTTAGGGTTAGGGTTAGGGTTAGGGTTAGGGTTAGGGTTAGGGTTAGGGTTAGGGTTAGGGTTAGGGTTAGGGTTAGGGTTAGGGTTAGGGTTAGGGTTAGGGTTAGGGTTAGGGTTAGGGTTAGGGTTAGGGTTAGGGTTAGGGTTAGGGTTAGGGTTAGGGTTAGGGTTAGGGTTAGGGTTAGGGTTAGGGTTAGGGTTAGGGTTAGGGTTAGGGTTAGGGTTAGGGTTAGGGTTAGGGTTAGGGTTAGGGTTAGGGTTAGGGTTAGGGTTAGGGTTAGGGTTAGGGTTAGGGTTAGGGTTAGGGTTAGGGTTAGGGTTAGGGTTAGGGTTAGGGTTAGGGTTAGGGTTAGGGTTAGGGTTAGGGTTAGGGTTAGGGTTAGGGTTAGGGTTAGGGTTAGGGTTAGGGTTAGGGTTAGGGTTAGGGTTAGGGTTAGGGTTAGGGTTAGGGTTAGGGTTAGGGTTAGGGTTAGGGTTAGGGTTAGGGTTAGGGTTAGGGTTAGGGTTAGGGTTAGGGTTAGGGTTAGGGTTAGGGTTAGGGTTAGGGTTAGGGTTAGGGTTAGGGTTAGGGTTAGGGTTAGGGTTAGGGTTAGGGTTAGGGTTAGGGTTAGGGTTAGGGTTAGGGTTAGGGTTAGGGTTAGGGTTAGGGTTAGGGTTAGGGTTAGGGTTAGGGTTAGGGTTAGGGTTAGGGTTAGGGTTAGGGTTAGGGTTAGGGTTAGGGTTAGGGTTAGGGTTAGGGTTAGGGTTAGGGTTAGGGTTAGGGTTAGGGTTAGGGTTAGGGTTAGGGTTAGGGTTAGGGTTAGGGTTAGGGTTAGGGTTAGGGTTAGGGTTAGGGTTAGGGTTAGGGTTAGGGTTAGGGTTAGGGTTAGGGTTAGGGTTAGGGTTAGGGTTAGGGTTAGGGTTAGGGTTAGGGTTAGGGTTAGGGTTAGGGTTAGGGTTAGGGTTAGGGTTAGGGTTAGGGTTAGGGTTAGGGTTAGGGTTAGGGTTAGGGTTAGGGTTAGGGTTAGGGTTAGGGTTAGGGTTAGGGTTAGGGTTAGGGTTAGGGTTAGGGTTAGGGTTAGGGTTAGGGTTAGGGTTAGGGTTAGGGTTAGGGTTAGGGTTAGGGTTAGGGTTAGGGTTAGGGTTAGGGTTAGGGTTAGGGTTAGGGTTAGGGTTAGGGTTAGGGTTAGGGTTAGGGTTAGGGTTAGGGTTAGGGTTAGGGTTAGGGTTAGGGTTAGGGTTAGGGTTAGGGTTAGGGTTAGGGTTAGGGTTAGGGTTAGGGTTAGGGTTAGGGTTAGGGTTAGGGTTAGGGTTAGGGTTAGGGTTAGGGTTAGGGTTAGGGTTAGGGTTAGGGTTAGGGTTAGGGTTAGGGTTAGGGTTAGGGTTAGGGTTAGGGTTAGGGTTAGGGTTAGGGTTAGGGTTAGGGTTAGGGTTAGGGTTAGGGTTAGGGTTAGGGTTAGGGTTAGGGTTAGGGTTAGGGTTAGGGTTAGGGTTAGGGTTAGGGTTAGGGTTAGGGTTAGGGTTAGGGTTAGGGTTAGGGTTAGGGTTAGGGTTAGGGTTAGGGTTAGGGTTAGGGTTAGGGTTAGGGTTAGGGTTAGGGTTAGGGTTAGGGTTAGGGTTAGGGTTAGGGTTAGGGTTAGGGTTAGGGTTAGGGTTAGGGTTAGGGTTAGGGTTAGGGTTAGGGTTAGGGTTAGGGTTAGGGTTAGGGTTAGGGTTAGGGTTAGGGTTAGGGTTAGGGTTAGGGTTAGGGTTAGGGTTAGGGTTAGGGTTAGGGTTAGGGTTAGGGTTAGGGTTAGGGTTAGGGTTAGGGTTAGGGTTAGGGTTAGGGTTAGGGTTAGGGTTAGGGTTAGGGTTAGGGTTAGGGTTAGGGTTAGGGTTAGGGTTAGGGTTAGGGTTAGGGTTAGGGTTAGGGTTAGGGTTAGGGTTAGGGTTAGGGTTAGGGTTAGGGTTAGGGTTAGGGTTAGGGTTAGGGTTAGGGTTAGGGTTAGGGTTAGGGTTAGGGTTAGGGTTAGGGTTAGGGTTAGGGTTAGGGTTAGGGTTAGGGTTAGGGTTAGGGTTAGGGTTAGGGTTAGGGTTAGGGTTAGGGTTAGGGTTAGGGTTAGGGTTAGGGTTAGGGTTAGGGTTAGGGTTAGGGTTAGGGTTAGGGTTAGGGTTAGGGTTAGGGTTAGGGTTAGGGTTAGGGTTAGGGTTAGGGTTAGGGTTAGGGTTAGGGTTAGGGTTAGGGTTAGGGTTAGGGTTAGGGTTAGGGTTAGGGTTAGGGTTAGGGTTAGGGTTAGGGTTAGGGTTAGGGTTAGGGTTAGGGTTAGGGTTAGGGTTAGGGTTAGGGTTAGGGTTAGGGTTAGGGTTAGGGTTAGGGTTAGGGTTAGGGTTAGGGTTAGGGTTAGGGTTAGGGTTAGGGTTAGGGTTAGGGTTAGGGTTAGGGTTAGGGTTAGGGTTAGGGTTAGGGTTAGGGTTAGGGTTAGGGTTAGGGTTAGGGTTAGGGTTAGGGTTAGGGTTAGGGTTAGGGTTAGGGTTAGGGTTAGGGTTAGGGTTAGGGTTAGGGTTAGGGTTAGGGTTAGGGTTAGGGTTAGGGTTAGGGTTAGGGTTAGGGTTAGGGTTAGGGTTAGGGTTAGGGTTAGGGTTAGGGTTAGGGTTAGGGTTAGGGTTAGGGTTAGGGTTAGGGTTAGGGTTAGGGTTAGGGTTAGGGTTAGGGTTAGGGTTAGGGTTAGGGTTAGGGTTAGGGTTAGGGTTAGGGTTAGGGTTAGGGTTAGGGTTAGGGTTAGGGTTAGGGTTAGGGTTAGGGTTAGGGTTAGGGTTAGGGTTAGGGTTAGGGTTAGGGTTAGGGTTAGGGTTAGGGTTAGGGTTAGGGTTAGGGTTAGGGTTAGGGTTAGGGTTAGGGTTAGGGTTAGGGTTAGGGTTAGGGTTAGGGTTAGGGTTAGGGTTAGGGTTAGGGTTAGGGTTAGGGTTAGGGTTAGGGTTAGGGTTAGGGTTAGGGTTAGGGTTAGGGTTAGGGTTAGGGTTAGGGTTAGGGTTAGGGTTAGGGTTAGGGTTAGGGTGAGGGTTAGGGTTAGGGTTAGGGTTAGGGTTAGGGTTAGGGTTAGGGTTAGGGTTAGGGTTAGGGTTAGGGTTAGGGTTAGGGTTAGGGTTAGGGTTAGGGTTAGGGTTAGGGTTAGGGTTAGGGTTAGGGTTAGGGTTAGGGTTAGGGTTAGGGTTAGGGTTAGGGTTAGGGTTAGGGTTAGGGTTAGGGTTAGGGTTAGGGTTAGGGTTAGGGTTAGGGTTAGGGTTAGGGTTAGGGTTAGGGTTAGGGTTAGGGTTAGGGTTAGGGTTAGGGTTAGGGTTAGGGTTAGGGTTAGGGTTAGGGTTAGGGTTAGGGTTAGGGTTAGGGTTAGGGTTAGGGTTAGGGTTAGGGTTAGGGTTAGGGTTAGGGTTAGGGTTAGGGTTAGGGTTAGGGTTAGGTTAGGGTTAGGGTTAGGGTTAGGGTTAGGGTTAGGGTTAGGGTTAGGGTTAGGGTTAGGGTTAGGGTTAGGGTTAGGGTTAGGGTTAGGGTTAGGGTTAGGGTTAGGGTTAGGGTTAGGGTTAGGGTTAGGGTTAGGGTTAGGGTTAGGGTTAGGGTTAGGGTTAGGGTTAGGGTTAGGGTTAGGGTTAGGGTTAGGGTTAGGGTTAGGGTTTTAGGGTTAGGGTTAGGGTTAGGGTTAGGGTTAGGGTTAGGGTTAGGGTTAGGGTTAGGGTTAGGGTTAGGGTTAGGGTTAGGGTTAGGGTTAGGGTTAGGGTTAGGGTTAGGGTTAGGGTTAGGGTTAGGGTTAGGGTTAGGGTTAGGGTTAGGGTTAGGGTTAGGGTTAGGGTTAGGGTTAGGGTTAGGGTTAGGGTTAGGGTTAGGGTTAGGGTTAGGGTTAGGGTTAGGGTTAGGGTTAGGGTTAGGGTTAGGGTTAGGGTTAGGGTTAGGGTTAGGGTTAGGGTTAGGGTTAGGGTTAGGGTTAGGGTTAGGGTTAGGGTTAGGGTTAGGGTTAGGGTTAGGGTTAGGGTTAGGGTTAGGGTTAGGGTTAGGGTTAGGGTTAGGGTTAGGGTTAGGGTTAGGGTTAGGGTTAGGGTTAGGGTTAGGGTTAGGGTTAGGGTTAGGGTTAGGGTTAGGGTTAGGGTTAGGGTTAGGGTTAGGGTTAGGGTTAGGGTTAGGGTTAGGGTTAGGGTTAGGGTTAGGGTTAGGGTTAGGGTTAGGGTTAGGGTTAGGGTTAGGGTTAGGGTTAGGGTTAGGGTTAGGGTTAGGGTTAGGGTTAGGGTTAGGGTAGGGTTAGGGTTAGGGTTAGGGTTAGGGTTAGGGTTAGGGTTAGGGTTAGGGTTAGGGTTAGGGTTAGGGTTAGGGTTAGGGTTAGGGTTAGGGTTAGGGTTAGGGTTAGGGTTAGGGTTAGGGTTAGGGTTAGGGTTAGGGTTAGGGTTAGGGTTAGGGTTAGGGTTAGGGTTAGGGTTAGGGTTAGGGTTAGGGTTAGGGTTAGGGTTAGGGTTAGGGTTAGGGTTAGGGTTAGGGTTAGGGTTAGGGTTAGGGTTAGGGTTAGGGTTAGGGTTAGGGTTAGGGTTAGGGTTAGGGTTAGGGTTAGGGTTAGGGTTAGGGTTAGGGTTAGGGTTAGGGTTAGGGTTAGGGTTAGGGTTAGGGTTAGGGTTAGGGTTAGGGTTAGGGTTAGGGTTAGGGTTAGGGTTAGGGTTAGGGTTAGGGTTAGGGTTAGGGTTAGGGTTAGGGTTAGGGTTAGGGTTAGGGTTAGGGTTAGGGTTAGGGTTAGGGTTAGGGTTAGGGTTAGGGTTAGGGTTAGGGTTAGGGTTAGGGTTAGGGTTAGGGTTAGGGTTAGGGTTAGGGTTAGGGTTAGGGTTAGGGTTAGGGTTAGGGTTAGGGTTAGGGTTAGGGTTAGGGTTAGGGTTAGGGTTAGGGTTAGGGTTAGGGTTAGGGTTAGGGTTAGGGTTAGGGTTAGGGTTAGGGTTAGGGTTAGGGTTAGGGTTAGGGTTAGGGTTAGGGTTAGGGTTAGGGTTAGGGTTAGGGTTAGGGTTAGGGTTAGGGTTAGGGTTAGGGTTAGGGTTAGGGTTAGGGTTAGGGTTAGGGTTAGGGTTAGGGTTAGGGTTAGGGTTAGGGTTAGGGTTAGGGTTAGGGTTAGGGTTAGGGTTAGGGTTAGGGTTAGGGTTAGGGTTAGGGTTAGGGTTAGGGTTAGGGTTAGGGTTAGGGTTAGGGTAGGGTTAGGGTTAGGGTTAGGGTTAGGGTTAGGGTTAGGGTTAGGGTTAGGGTTAGGGTTAGGGTTAGGGTTAGGGTTAGGGTTAGGGTTAGGGTTAGGGTTAGGGTTAGGGTTAGGGTTAGGGTTAGGGTTAGGGTTAGGGTTAGGGTTAGGGTTAGGGTTAGGGTTAGGGTTAGGGTTAGGGTTAGGGTTAGGGTTAGGGTTAGGGTTAGGGTTAGGGTTAGGGTTAGGGTTAGGGTTAGGGTTAGGGTTAGGGTTAGGGTTAGGGTTAGGGTTAGGGTTAGGGTTAGGGTTAGGGTTAGGGTTAGGGTTAGGGTTAGGGTTAGGGTTAGGGTTAGGGTTAGGGTTAGGGTTAGGGTTAGGGTTAGGGTTAGGGTTAGGGTTAGGGTTAGGGTTAGGGTTAGGGTTAGGGTTAGGGTTAGGGTTAGGGTTAGGGTTAGGGTTAGGGTTAGGGTTAGGGTTAGGGTTAGGGTTAGGGTTAGGGTTAGGGTTAGGGTTAGGGTTAGGGTTAGGGTTAGGGTTAGGGTTAGGGTTAGGGTTAGGGTTAGGGTTAGGGTTAGGGTTAGGGTTAGGGTTAGGGTTAGGGTTAGGTTAGGGTTAGGGTTAGGGTTAGGGTTAGGGTTAGGGTTAGGGTTAGGGTTAGGGTTAGGGTTAGGGTTAGGGTTAGGGTTAGGGTTAGGGTTAGGGTTAGGGTTAGGGTTAGGGTTAGGGTTAGGGTTAGGGTTAGGGTTAGGGTTAGGGTTAGGGTTAGGGTTAGGGTTAGGGTTAGGGTTAGGGTTAGGGTTAGGGTTAGGGTTAGGGTTAGGGTTAGGGTTAGGGTTAGGGTTAGGGTAGGGTTAGGGTTAGGGTTAGGGTTAGGGTTAGGTTAGGGTTAGGGTTAGGGTTAGGGTAGGGTTAGGGTTAGGGTTAGGGTTAGGGTTAGGGTTAGGGTTAGGGTTAGGGTTAGGTTAGGGTTAGGGTTAGGGTTA